>NC_039273.1:404458-524458 GCF_003368295.1 Carassius auratus
TGCATATCCACTGGCATTGAGACGCACACACCCACTACAGCCACAGACCTCTGCAGGAACACACACACACACACACACACACACACACACGACAGCGTTAGAGCCAACTGCAACACACACAGCACACACTCATGCACACTGAGCTTCACAACATGTGGTTCCATCATGCACCTTTTTTAAGTCAATAGCAGTGTATTAAAACAACATGGCATGAGTACCTACATAGTAGTTTATGTAAGAACATTCTTCTAGACACCTACAAGGATATGCAATACACCAGACTGTCCTACAAGCATGTGTGTGTGTGTGGTGTGTGTGTGTGTGTAGGTGTATATCTGGTAACGTGTGCTAATGAGTTTCAGGCGCTAAATAGAGATCCTGTATGAAGCCGCAGCTGCCCGACCCAATAAATACCATGAGGGAGGTCTACACACACACACACACACAGCACACATGGACACACACCTGTCAGAACTCACTGGGAATCACATGCATGACAAGGACAAAATGACACTGTGTGACCATCAGTCAGCTAAAAAATAACCAGGTAAAATATAATTTCAAATATTTCATAATTCTCCCGTGATTTATGCATTTGCAGATGCCATTCAACCAAAGTGGCTTCACAGTAGTTTATTGCATTCTCTGGGAATCGAACTATGACCTTGGTGTTGCTGGCTCCATGCTCTCTGTTTTATATGCATATGTTCTACAAACACCTGGCTGGCAATAAACAAGTTTCTGTTCGCACTTAACACGTGAAGAGTGACGTGACCCAATAGATTTCACTGTGGGCGGAGCTTCACAGAACAACAACAACACTGAAATTTAAGATTTATAAGTGTTTTGAAAAATGGGGACCTGGGTTATGTCCTCATAAGTCACCCTCTCCTTGTTATACCTGTGTCATACCCATGTCATTAACACCACACACACACACACACACACACACACACACACACTCTCTCATCTGTCTCTCCTCTCTTCTCACACACGCCCCCCCCCCTCTCTCTCTCTTCTCTCTCTGTGGATCTCCTCCTCTCTGTCGAGGTGGGTGTTCTGGCTGTTATGTCTTGGAGAGGATAAATGGCAGCTCTAATGCAGCCAGCCGTTCCTGATGTGGCCCAAAACAGAGAAATGGGCCGGGTTTGGGATCGGACCAACCACAGCCAGATTCCACCTCCATTTTCCCCTCCGTCTCTCTCAATATCGGTTGTTTTCCTTCAATGGTAAACTTTGTTTCCATAACCTGACTCAAACGCCCCTCAATGAATTCCTTCTCTCAGTTATTCCCGTTTAACCCTGCAACTAGTTAACTCCAGCATTAAAGAGCAAATAAAGTCTGACTTCTGCAGCTTTGAGTTTGTTCACAGCAGGGTTGATATATAACTAGAACTGAAACTAAAACTAAAGCCATTTTCAAAGATTTTAAAGCGTAAAATAAACAGAAATATTATACATTTTTAATTTCGGGTACCTAAAACTGAAACCAAAATGTATAAATATCTGTATATCTGTATATATATATATATATATATATATATATATACTATTTTATACTGTAGACCTGCTTCACAGCATCAAATTCAGTCATTTCATAATTTGTATAACTTATTTTCTTATTTTGTGAAGCTGCTTTGAAATAATCGGTATCCGTATAATCGCAAAATATTTAATAAAAGTGAGTTAATTTGACCTGGGAGAGACAGAAAGATGAAATATGTGGCGTTAAGTGAGTTATTATCTCACAAAAGCATTAATTTAGGTGCATGAATGTCAGATTGTTGCAAACAAATGTTGCAAGAAAGATTCTTTTGGAATTAAATCGCTGGGCTGTCATCATGGCAACCGTCAACTGTTTAAAGGAAACTTCAGTGAAGGGCGTCTTCTTTTTTCCAACCTCTCTCTCTCTCTCTCTCTCTCTCTCTCTCTCTCGTCCATACCTGTGGTTTCACCAAACCTCACACCTTCATCTGCTCACATTTCTTCACTTACACATGACTGTACTTAAAATCAGCTCGTCTTTTCTTCTGGGTGAAGAAGTAAAGCAACTTCACCGACAGACTCACAGCTGCAATCCAGCTGCTGAACACACACACACACACACTCTTCCTCTATGTCCAAACCAGCCCAGAATAGCATCTCTAAAGTCTTGTAATAACAGCAGAGTTCCTGTGACTGCAAGAATTATGTGTAAAATAGACAAAATACCCATAATGACCATGTGCAGCCCTACTGATGTGTGTGTGTCTGAGATTCCCACTGCTGGTTAAAATTCAAGTTCAAGTTGTGATTACTGGTGGTACAAATTATATTATAATATTTCTGAACTTCAGTCAGGTTTTAGGCCCCACCATAGCACAGAAACTGCACTTGTTAAAATTACAAATGACCTGCTTCTTGCGTCAGATCAAGGCTGCATCTCATTTCTAGTTTTACTTGATCTTAGTGCTGCGTTCGACACCATAGATCATGACATACTCATAGATCGATTACAAAACTATACAGGTATTCAAGGGCAGGCTCTAAGATGGTTTAGATCCTACCTGTCCGATCGCTACCATTTTGTTTACTTGAATAGTCATCTCATTTATCATCAGTAAAATATGGAGTGCCACAAGGATCCGTCCTAGGTCCCCTTCTATTATCAATATACATGTTTAAATACAGGATTAGTTTCCACTGTTATGCTGATGATACTCAGCTATATATCTCAACGAGACCAGATGAAACTTCCCAATTATCTAAGCTAACAGAGTGTACTAAAAATTTATAAGATTGGATGACCAATAATTTTCTCCAATTAAATTCGGATAAGACAGAGATACTAATTATTGGACCAAAAAACACTACACAGAATCTTGTAGATTACAATCTGCAACTAGACGGATGTACTGTTACTTCCTTTACAGTCAGAAATCTGGGTGTTATATTAGACAGCAACTTGTCTTTTGAAAATCATATTTCCAATGTTACAAAAACTGCATTCTTCCATCTTAGAAACATTGCCAAGCTACGAAACATGTTACCTGTTTCTGATGCAGAAAAGCTAGTTCATGCATTCATGACCTCTAGACTGGACTATTGTAATGCACTTCTAGGTGGTTGTCCTGCTTCTTCAATAAACAAGCTACAGGTCGTCCAAAATACAGCAGCTAGAGTCCTTACGAGGTCAAGAAAATATGATCATATTACCCCAATTTTACAGTCTCTGCACTGGCTACCTATTAAGTTCCGTATCAGTTACAAATTATCATTACTTACCTATAAGGCCCTAAATGGTTTAGCTCCTGCGTGCCTAACTAGCCTTCTACCACGCTACAACCCATCATGCTCCTTAAGGTCACAAAACGCTGGACTTTTGGTCGTTCCTAGGATAGCAAAGTCCACTAAAGGAGGTAGAGATCTCTTTCGCCAAGCATTCGAATAATGCATCTCTTAAATTGTGAGTGTAGCTGTATCTGATCAAATGTGCATTCTTATTCTTCAGCTTGGGTTAAACTAATTAATTGTACTTTGTTGGAACAGCAGCTATGCTAATGATGTCTCTATGTGTTTCTCTGTTTATAAGCTATACTACTAAATATTGTAGAAACGTAATTTTCTGTAAAGTTGCTTTGTAACGCTTTGTATTGTAAAAAGCGCTATACAAACAGACTTGAATTAAACTGAATTTAATTGAATAATACAGTTAAGTCATTTAGCAGATGCTTTTATCCAAGTTTTAATGTCAAAAATTATCTGCCTGAGACCCACAATACTGATTATTACCAGAAATATAAATACACAAAGTGTTAGTATTTCACACATTAGATACAAAACATCAAGTGTAATTTATTATAACGGAAGATGCACAAAAACTTTGATTATAAACTGATGAAGGAAAGTTGCGTGACTGTATCTGTGCCACACAGACTGATGAATGCGCTCGATGCCGTTATGGGCTCATTGTGTGGTCCCGATGGGTCAGAACGCATTCATTGCACTGCGATAAAGTCATCCTGAGTGTTTGTACGCATGTGTACATCATCTGTAAGGACGTGTGTGTGTCTGTTCAGTGTTACAGTGTGATTGTGTGACTGGACCCCAGCCTGAACATCACAGTCTCTCTCACCCCAACAAACTATTTGACTCACATCACCAGGAACCTGAGATCTTTGAGATATTAATTCATTACATTTCTGCACATTGTTTAGCCTGAAACATTTGTGACCCTGCAGCACAAAATCTTGAGTCTCTGGGGCATATTTGGTGCAATAGACAAAAAATACATTGCATGGGTCAAAATCATTGATTTCTCTTTGATGCCAAAAATCGTTAGGATATTAAGGAAAGATCATGTTCCATGAAGATATAACTATCATAAATATAACATTTTTTATTAGTAATATGCATTGCTAAGAACTTCATTTGAACAACTTTAAAGATTATTTTCTCAATATTTAGATTTTTTTTTTTTTTTTTTTTTTTACATATTTGGATAAAAATACAAATATGACACATCTTAATGCATTAAAAAAAAAATACATCTTCAGAAAATATTTGTAGTTGAAATGCAGCTGCATTAGTCAGATTTCAGACACTAAATTAAAATAAAAAATAATATTATACTACTTTCAGTGTGCTACTGCAGATTCTAAAATAACAGAAACAGCATTCAGGCCTGTTCTTACAAAACCTGATGTGACTAAACCACGTGAAACCCTAATCAACGTTCCTAGCACAGAAACGATCCACACAGAGTCTGATGATTAATTTTCAGAAATATTTGCATAGGAACATGTAAACTACGACGGACTGAGCGATCTCTCATCAACCAGAACATTCATTTGTTCGCCACACTTCAGCTCCTTCTTTCAGGCGGTGAAAAAGCTTTTGTTTTCTCGCTGTACGGATCCCGGGAGCTCTAAAGCGAGCCACTCACACAACAGCTCCGTCATCAAGGGCCATTTACATAACTAAACACTAACAAATGAGCACATCGACTCACTGAGACACAGAGACAGAGAGAGACGAGAACTAAATGAGTGCTAGCTGCTCTCCGGCTGAGCCCTATGTGTTCCTGTGTGTGTGTGTGTGGCCTGTTCCTCAGTGATTCACAGATCATATTACACACACACACACACACACACAGGCTGCCAAACAGCTCTCAACACCCAATAGCAGATAACAGCCTCACATCTACATAAAGAGCACAGAAAGGCTTCAGAAGAGTTAAACAAACACCAATCACAACAACAGTTCACAAACATACAGAGATAATTCACCAATTATTTTAAACAATAAAATATTAAATATAAATAATATTCAACTTAATACTATTTCTAAACAAATAAATTAAATATAAATATTATTTTTAAATAAATATAATATATAATATCATAATAAATGTAAAAAGTGTTTAAAATATATTATTATATTAATTTAGTAATAATGTATTAATAAATAAATTTATATTAATATAAATACATATGATTTATTTTGGAAAAATAAATAAATAAATAAAACCCCAAACAATTTAATAAAAAACTGAAAATACAAAAAGTAAAAGCTAATTCAAAATACTAATAAAAACTATATAGTAAATAAATCATAATGGACTAACCAATATTTGTAACCATATTTCTGCATGTGAGCGTCTGTTAATAATGTTGTTTGGTGAAGCTGTGAGTCAGAACATTCTCAGACAGACAGAAAAAGAGAGAATCCCAAGAAAAGAAAACTTCCAACGATCCAAAGAGAAAAAAAGAGGTGCAGAGCTGAATGTGAGATGGAAAAAATGTGTGTGTGTGTGTGTGTGTGTGGGAGTCTGACTGTGTGTGGCATTGAGACGCCCTCAAGCTCCACTCAACGACTGCACACACACACACACACACACACACATACAGACATGCATATATATGCATATATATATATATATATATATATATATACTGTATGCAGACAGAGAGAGCAGATTCTCTAGTGCTGCTTTGAGTCTTATACAGAATGAAACATCAGCAGATCTTCATCATCCTCATGTACAGCTGTTTTGAACACAAGTACATATCTCTCTGATGTATATCTGATTATACAGAAAACAATCCTCTCATCTCAAAGCTTAACATCTCCAATAATCACATACTTGCTCCTGAAGCAGACGAAGGACAACAGTTTAAGTTAGAAGCA
Source organism: Carassius auratus (assembly GCF_003368295.1). Classification (NCBI taxonomy): domain Eukaryota; kingdom Metazoa; phylum Chordata; class Actinopteri; order Cypriniformes; family Cyprinidae; genus Carassius; species Carassius auratus. The sequence goes on from NC_039273.1 coordinate 410,627, forward strand.
TCTAAAAGTGCAGCTACAGCTGACAGATTCCAGATATTCCCATTACAGTAAATGCACGAGCAATTCATCTTTAATTAAATTCATAAAGTAAGGTTTTACTAAAAAACACTTGTTGACAAAACTCACTACAATGCAATTCAAAACTGCACTAATGCAACAAATGCATTATAGAAAAGTGTGTTTGTCACTGTTTTTTTTATGCAGTTTACTTTCTAAAGATCTAATAGTGTATTATTATAATAATGCATGATAACTGGGGATTGCAAGGGATAATTAATGCATTGAATTGCTTAAACTAGTTGTGAAATCTTCTGCAGGTGTCTGATCTGATCGCTATCGTTCCCACATCAGGATTTAAAGAGGGTCGGCACACAAAAACCTGATCTGAACGGGTCATCAGCTATTTCCTCATTCATTAGTGCACAAAGAGACGGAGCGGGACGAGGCTGGAGAGCTGGAGGAGGTTAAACTCTCTCCTACCTGAGGGGCGCAAACGTTTTCAGATAAGAGCGGGAGAGAAAAGCGAGCGAGCGAGAGCTCTCGAGTCGGCCGGCTGTAGGGCTCTTGGGAAGTTTGTCTTGTAATTGAATCAATTGTTGACCTCCTGTTCAAACCGGCCGAGCTGCTCAGAGAGAAGAGCCTGGTGAATAATAAACACTCTCTCTCTCTCTCTCTCTCTCTCTCTCTCTCTCTCTCTCTCTCTGTGTGTGTGTAGTGAGTTACGCTCGCCCCTCCTCTCCGCTCCGATTGTGCCATGAGTCAAAGGCCGTGATTTAGGGAGGAGCTGTACAATCCTTTCACTTTCTCCTCCTTCTGCATTCTCTCTTTTTCATTCCTCCTTTTGTTGAAGCGTGGGATGAATTCTAATCGGCCGTCTCACCCCAAAACCTCCTGTTTCACCTTCACACTGTACCTCTGTCTGCTTTACCATCATGACACTGTCCTGACAAACAAAACCTCCATCCGTCAGGTTTGATGAATCAGTGTGTTCAGAACAAGTTTAAATATTACAGTTGATTCAGTCATATCAGTTAGATTCAGGTTGGACTGAACAAACTAAATCTGAATCAAACTGATTCACTCATATACATTTGGATCAAGTTATATGGTTATATGGTACATACAACATTTGATTCATTCAAATAAATCTGATTCAGGCTGGATTGAACAAACTAAATCTGAATCAAACTGATATGAATCAAGATTCATTGATTCATTCAAATAAATCTGATTCAGACTCGATTGAACAAACTAAATCTGAATCAAACTGATATGAATCAAGATTCATTGATTCATTCAAATAAATCTGATTCAGGCTGGATTGAACAAACTAAATCTGAATCAAACTGTTATGAATCAAGATTCATTGATTCATTCAATTAAATCTGATTCAGGCTGGATTGAACAAACTAAATCTGAATCAAACTGATATGAATCAAGATTCATTGATTCATTCAAATAAATCTGATTCAGGCTCGATTGAACAAACTAAATCTGAATCAAACTGATATGAATCAAGATTCATTGATTCATTCAAATAAATCTGATTCAGGCTGGATTGAACAAACTAAATCTGAATCAAACTGTTATGAATCAAGATTCATTGATTCATTCAATTAAATCTGATTCAGGCTGGATTGAACAAACTAAATCTGAATCAAACTGATATGAATCAAGATTCATTGATTCATTCAAATAAATCTGATTCAGGCTCGATTGAACAAACTAAATCTGAATCAAACTGATATGAATCAAGATTCATTGATTCATTCAAATAAATCTGATTCAGGCTGGATTGAACAAACTAAATCTGAATCAAACTGATATGAATCAAGATTCATTGATTCATTCAAATAAATCTGATTCAGGCTGGATTGAACAAACTAAATCTGAATCAAACTTATATGAATCAAGATTCATTGATTCATTCAAATAAATCGGATTCAGGCTGGATTGATACTACATTTGAATCACACTGATTCATTCATATCAATCTGATTCAGGCTAAATTGGTCATAATTAATGTGACTGAAGTTAATCGAGTCATATCTATTTGATTCAGGTTGAAATCATATTAAATGAGGTTTAAACTGATTCAGTCAAATCATTTTGATTCAGGTTGAATTGGTCATACTAAATTTTATTTATACTGATTCAGTCAAATCAATGTTCAACTTGGATCATATTACATTTGATTCATGTTAAGTCTTATCAGTTTGATTCAGGTTGGACTGAGCTGATAAATTTGAATCAGGCTAAATTGATTTTATTAAATCAGACTGAATTTGATTAAGTCAAATCTGCTTTATTCAGGTTTAATTAATCATATTAACTTTGATTCAAACTGATTTCAATTTGATTCGGACAGACTCAATCATATCAGATCTGAATCAGTCATCAGTAATATCAGCTTGATTCCAGCTAAATCAATCATACCAAACTTTTTTTTATTGATTCAGGAATTAGATTTTAGATTCAGACTGAATCAGTCATAAATTGATTGTAATCATATTTAATTTGACCGAAACTGATTCAATCATACATTAATTCAGGTTGAATTAATTCAACTAAATTTGAATCAAATTGACTTGGTCAAATCAGTTTGATTCATGATTACTGAATCAATCTTGTTACATTTTGATTCAAATGAATGTTCATAAAAATCGGATTGGTCAGTATTAGTCCATAACCTGGGCATTTTCAGAGTTTGACCACCAGTTTAAAGGTTTAAGATACGCTTAATGACGGCCGAGTGGAGAAGAAAGAGGAGATTCTCCTGTAATCTGTTTGCTCCAGGGCTTTAGATTTGTGCTCTATTGTGATGTTTCTCAATCAGTGCAGAGCACAGCTGATCACAAACCTGTTAGAAACTTCCCTCTCTCTCTCACTCCTCATTCATATTCTATTTCACATCTATAATAACTGAAGCAGCATGTTGCACATCACATTCTATCATTTATATCCATGCATGTGGCAGCCGCTTTTATCCAAAGTGATATTTTTTTAAAAATTCAGTTCGTGAACTGATGACTGATGATTTGTGAAAGGAAGAAATGCACACTGAAGCACAATTAGAGTCTTGAAAAAAAAAAATTTCCGAAATTGAGATTAATGCATCATCTGAAAGCTGAATAAATCATCTTTCCATTGATGCATGGTTTGTTAGGAGGACAATATTTGAGAAAATCATCTTTAAAGTTGTTCAAATTAAGTTCTTATCAATGCATATTACTAATCAAACATTACGTTTTTTTTCATGCATCTTTTTGTAAATGAGTCGTGCATAATCCTGAATATCATCCTAGGTCACTATATATATCAATCTATCACTAAAAATGAACACAAAAAATGTAAAAAAAACAATCTTTTAAATGCTGAAATACAGCTATTATATCACACATGATGAATAACTAACTTCCATGACAATGCTGATCTGGAATCAGTCACAGCAGCCACATTTGGCCCCCAGCAGTGTATAAACTGTATTATATTTCTATAAATATATTTGATATAAACCTCAGCGTCGTCTCATTCACGCTGGATCCTCTCCTGAAGTGTTTGTTGGGAAATCCTGAGTAAATCACAGTGTTTGCTCACACTTTGTGAGCAGCAGGTTTTTATGGACTTCCACTGTTGACAATCGCTTCACTTCTGTTGGCCTCGCACAAGCAGGATAACACTGTGCAAATATGCTCATGTACACTCGCACAATCGCTCTCTCAAACACACACACACACACACACGCGCGCACGCTCCAACGCCAATGTCCTGAACCACACACTGATATCACAAACGCACGGGAGTCATTACTTTACAACAACTAATCACTAATGATGACAAGAGACCAACTAATCAATGCATTTCCTTGCTCTCGTCATCATTAGCTATATATCAGCATCAACAACTGAAAAACACTACAAACTATTTCATTAATTGGCCAGTGCTGTGTCATAATCAGATTATTGCATTGCATCAAACCTGAACAACACAAGCCTTTGAATCTCATTAAGACAGATCCAATTCAATTATCACTACAATAACACACATTTATTTTCTGTATTTTGAGGTGGATATTGAGCAAACATTGTGTCAAATAAATTTAGTTTCAATTTTAAATTTGAGATGAGACATTTTGGGATTAACAGTTTCAGCCAATAACTGTTTTTTAAATAATTTCTAGTGAAATTTGAGGAAATATAATGCAAAAAAAGTGTTGTTTTATAATAATAGCTGTCATTGCTGTCACAAACAATATATATGGAATGTTATATATAATATATATTTCTAAAATATCATCCATCAGACAGAGGAAAATAAAAAACACAAATCAGACGGTCAACCACGATTCAGTCGATTCGATTCAGAAAGTAGTTTCAAAGCAGGGGTTTCCAAAATCTGGAGAAATTTGAAATATTAGAAATAAAATAAATTATTTTTAACCAGAATTAATTTTGCAAAATTACAAACTGAACTGAACAAATGCATTATTAATAACTATTTTGAATAAAGAATGTTTTTCAGATATAATTTCAATAATTTATTTTGGCTTTAGTGCTATACAATGACAAAAAATTATATATATATATATATAAAATATGTTTTTATCACACAGTATAAATGTTTTCATATTTAAAAAAATATATATTTGTGCATCAAAATGAGTGAAAGCCTCTATTTTAATTCATTAAATATTACAGGCTCCGCAGCATGAAGTGCAGCAGTAGGTGCAGGCGTTCCAGGTGCATGCTGGGTAAATGAGTGCGTGTGGTGGAGAGCGGTTCGAATCGGTGTCTCATTAGTAGCTCTTTGACCTGAGCCTGAACACATTCAGATGAATGCAGCAGATCATGAGGCTCACCGGGACCCTCCAGCACCAACAATAGACCCCCAGCGGAGCCCAGCTCTTAATACCAGCCTCCGATTCACACCTCATCTCAAAGAACAGTCCCTCCTCCGTCTGTCCGTCTGTCCTCGTCCCTCTCTCTCTCTCTCTTGTGTATTGGGCAACAAAGCAGACGCAACACAACTGCTCCTTCCTCACACCACGAGAAAGTCTGTGTGTGTGTGTGTGTGTGTGTGATCAGTGCTAAATGAGTTATTAGCATGTGAAGGTAAAACAGAAGGCTTGTTAATGACGGCTCTCGGGTGACAGTGAAAGTGTGTGAGGATCGGTTCCCTTTTAAACTCAAGCTACTGTATTGCATTTGATGCATGAACTGAACACAATGATATTAAACCTGTTTCTAACTCGATCTCCTCGTGTCTTCTAGTCCTAGTGTTTTATCCAGTCAAAGCTCTTTTAGTGTAATTGTAGAAATGTCTTGAGTTATTGTGATCCAGTAAAGGTCAGAATAAGGTCAGTAATATCTCCAGATGAACTCTTCCTGGACTGAAGCAGCTCAGCTTTACTGGATTCTCCATCAATCATGTTTTAGAGTCTCACATCTGATGAGGAGCTTTACTTTCACTGTTCCTCAGCGGAGGAATGATCTTCACAAGCCTCCAGAACATCTCACATCTTCTGAGGAGAGTTTATATCTTCAGCTCTCAGTCACTGTGTTGTATTGCTCGTTTATTTCTACTTGATCTTAAAGTTAGTTTTAAATACATTTAAGTTAATTCAGTCGAATCAATTTGATTCAGGTCGAGTTGAAGAATTTGCTTATTAAGATATTTCCACAGAAAGATTTGAGGTCTGCTGACAAAAGATGTTTCCAGCTCAGACAGCAGCAGAAGATCTGAATCAGTCTGAGCCCCGAAGCCAAATGGGACATTAGCATTTTAACAGGCTGACGGGAGGCTTGTTTAAACCTGTCGTCCCACACACACACACACACTCACACACTCGGCCGGACACACGTCTGTCCTCCAGTGATCATGTTTGCTCTCAGGCCGTGAAGCACACATCCGTCGGACGAGAGGAAAGTCCTTCTAACTCCTGCAACAAAAGGCCAGAGACAAGCAGCTCCTTCACTAGTGTGTGTGTGTGTGTGTGTGTGTGTGTGTGTGTACAGTGAGGTAAACCACACACACCTCAGAGGTTTAGCAAACACAACTTCACTAACTGGAGGAATCCCAACCGAAGACGGTAAAATAACAGTAAATAACAGTAACTAACCGTAATCCAGCCACAGCAGTGACATACAGCTCATGAGGAGATTTATGACATACATTCACTGAACGTGACATCACAACATGATATGCAATTTAATTAAATATAAGCACTGCATGTTTCAAAATGATGCAGGCCACTTAAATACAAGCATTGTAATTTTACTTTTTTTTTTCTATAGTAATTTTCTTAAATACTTTTCGTACAGTGAAATATTACAATTGTAAGTTTTTGTTTTTAGTAATTTTTATATTTTACTTAATATAATAATAATAATAAAAATTATTATTATTATTATTATAAATTATGCAAATCATGCAGCCAGGAAGAAAAATTAAAGCTTTATTTTTAGAACATTTTTAAATTGTAATGGAGTGACTTTTTTTATTTATTTATTTATTTTCTGGTGTGAAACATCTGAGACAAAGCTGATACTTAAATGAAATTTTACGGAGAACTCAATTAAGCCATGAAAGAGCGTCTCTGAGAACTAAAGAGGAATATCTAATGCTAACCGGAAACAAACATCAGTCAAACTCTTTCAGGTTTCTAGATCTTTATATGCATTAATAAGGTTCTTTACTGCTGGCTTTATTACTGTTCAACTCGCAACAACTAGTTTGCTCATGAAAATCATGCAGCTCTGCCAGTGAAACTCTTCAGCTGTATCTGCACATCAACACATCCTGAAACACTTCACGACACACACTTTAAAACAGTTTCTCTGTGATTCAGAGGAGTCTTCGTCACATTAAACTACTGAACAATCAGCGTCTTCTCAGCATTTGACCTCAAGACTGAGGAGACCTGAGGACCGTTCCTCTTCCACACTTTCTCACAAGCGTCCAGCTGACAGACCAGATGAAGCACAGGACTCCAGGTGTCTCCACAGGGAGCCCACACACACACACACACACACACACACACACACCTGCTTATCTGGGAAATGAACAATGGTTGAGGCAGGGAAAGGCATCATCATCATCATCATCATCATCTGGGAAAGTGTTCTCGCAGTCATTGTTTAACAAGCTCCAGGCGGTCAGTTCACGTCAAACACTGTTCAGGAACTGACATGATTTTATATATATATATATAATCTATTAATCAGCAGTTCTTGTGTAATTATGATGCAGGCAGTTTTATGGAATAAGTCGACAGAATACAGAAATATTTGTGACGAAAGGCTGACATTTTTATATTTTTATTAAACTTTTTATGTTATTTTAGTTGAGTGGATTTTAATTCATTATATTTCTTTTAGATTTTTTTTTTTTTTTTTCAAAATTCTGTTTTCTGTTTTAATTTTTCCAAATTCCACAAGGGGTTAATTACATTTTAATCATCAAAAAGCATGCATAATTCATAATACTTTAATGATTTAATCAATTATATATATATATTAAATGTAATCAAATTAAAATGAGACTTTGTTTCCAACATTTTCTACTTTTAAAATTCTAAATAATATTTGCATAAATATTTGTAATTGTTTTTTTAATTGACGGTTAAGAAACTTTTATTTTGCTGGTTGTAGTGGAGCACAGAATCAGTTAAATGTGTCAGTTTTTCAAAATTGAACGAAATACAACTATTTGAAAATCTGGAATCTGAGGGAGCAAAAAAAATCTAAATATTGAGAAAATCATCTTTAAAGTTGTTCAGATGATGTTCTTAGCAATGCATATTACTAATCAAACATTACGTTTTGATATATTTACGGTAGGAAATGTACAAAATATCTTCATTGAACATGATCTTTACTTAATATCCTAATGATTTTTGGCATAAAAGAAAAATCTATAATTTTACCCCAGAAAATATACCCCAGAGATTTAAGACTGCTTTTGTGCTCATATTAAGTTGTGAAATGCATTTCAGTGTCTGCTATTCTGTTCATGTTTTTCATACAATTTGTATTTTGTAAAAAAAAAAAAAATCTGTAAAACAGATCAGAATGACTGATGACTCATCCTGCACTACACAGATTCTTGTCCAATCAGATGCTCTCGTGAATGAGAATGCCCCTCCCACTATATTACAGTATCAGCTGACAGTGACTGTCACCATTCACAGCTGAAACTAGAAGACTATCAGCTAATAAACAGGGCAGCTGAATCAGTAGAGGAAAAGCAGAAACCTGCGCTGGTTAAGGTATAATCGTCTCTGTGTGTGCTTCCCGCTTTCTGGAGTTTACTGCAGCTGAGCCGTAAGTGAAAAGGTAAACACAGCATCTGTTACCTGTGGAGGAGCTGCACACACTGTTTGGGCAGGTGTGAGCGCTCAAACACACACACACACACACACACACTCCCCTCACAAGACAACACTGAGACAACACCAGTCACAATCAGACATTATCTCCATGCAGAATTATTAAAGCCATAAAAAAGAATAGTAAAACTTTGCAATAAGGTCACATTAGTTAACATTATTAATGCATTTCATTACATTAACTTAAAACTAGCATTACATTTGATATATGAAAATAAAGTAGTGCTGTAAAGTGATTAATTAAATTAAATTAAACTAAAAAAATATAAATAAATTTTTTAGCTAGCTGCCAAAGCAACATTTCACATTTTATTTAGTTTAATATCCTTTAGTAACTTGATAAAATGACTAAACCTGAAATAAAAATGTAAATGTATATAATAAAAAAAATATGTAAAAATTTATCAAAATGACGAAAAAAGTTTTTACTAAACATTTCCCTAAAAATTCAAATGAACTGCAAAAATTCAAGTAAAAAAAAATAATTTAAATGCTGAAATAAACAATTATAGATGATATATAAAAACATATTACATTTTAGCTAGTTGTCAAGGCAATAAACATAAATCACTTAAAATGACTAAATCACACAACGTAGTTACTAAATGTTTAAAATTAAAATAAAAACAAAATTACAAAGTAGTTCCAAATGTTGATTATAGTGATCTGAAATGACACGGATGTGGCCTGATCAGGGTTTGAATCATGACTTATCCAACACCAAAAATTTCCCAGATCGTGTCTGACTGCCACAGGACGTGTGTGTGTGTGTGTGTGTGTGTTTACATGCGAGGGAAAAAACATTAGGTCAGTAGCTGAATCAACAGCAGCTTGACCAACTCAACCGTCCACCGCCGTCCCGTCCAACACTCGCTCCGCAAACCTGGGAAACTTATGAGCAAACTCAAATGGAAGAGGTCAAGCCTAGAAAACACTTTATTAAATGCTATTTAGCAAATCTGTGTCTGTAAGCATAAGAGCTCCGGCGAGCCGAAGTCCTGAAACTCTGAGCGTGTGCAGTCCGTGCGTAATTAATGAGTGCAATTATTATAACTCTGAGGAGGAACTGTGTGTCTCAATGAGAAACAGATGCAGCACACGGCGAGAGAGGTCAGTCGTTCACAGACACACACACACACACACACACACACACAGAGCCGGCTGTAAATAATAACTTACGAGCTCACAAGCACAAATGACTATTACTATAAAAGCCTCACACTGCATTAGCGGCCACACGGCTGACAGAAGTGTGACGGAGCGAGAGACAAGAGTCAAGTTACAGACGACAACAACAACACAGTGACTTAAAGATAAAACACATTTAAAGAAACTACTCAAGCTACAATACTACCTGTATATACTGTATCTGTGTGTGTGTGTGTGTGTGTGTGTGTTTGTTTTTGTGATGCAAGTTGGAAATCAGAAACTATTTAAACATGACTTATTATTATTATTATTATTATTAACAAGAAGAAATATTTTTTTAATAAATTATGCACGCCAAAAATACTATAATTTTTTTTAATTCATTTAGTTTTTGGAGATTTTTTTCTGGAACTACTGTGAATAATAAATTGATTTTTTTTTCTTTTTTATATATTAATAATCATCATCATAATGTATAAATATGTGAATAAAATAATTCTATTTTAATTATAATTCAATCATAATTATAACAATTAAGCGAAATTTAAACTTAAATATTTATTAATGATATTGTTTTAATAATAAGTATTATTATTAGTATTATTAAAACAATAATAATAAATGAAATTAAGTTTAATGCATACAGTGCATTCCGAGCTGAAGGAAGCTTTAGACGAGTGACACAGTAATAAAAAGGTTGCGCTGTAGCTCAGGTTTCGTGTGTCTATCAGTCACATCTCCTGCATACACTCAAATCCTGCTGGAATCATGGAGGATATGCGGGCCCTGATTTTTTTCTTGGTTTTGTAAAACAAACAGAGCAAACTGGCACGAAAACAACATTCTGAGCGGAGCGACTCTTATCAGATCTGCACTTGAACTGGGAACAAGCAGAAACCAGCTTTCGACGGCACGCTAAACGTCTCGTTCTGTGCCTCTGACGCCCGGCTTATCATCTTAAAAGATTTCTATTACAGTGGTTTCTGAGATAAAATTGAATATGAAGACAGTTAATACATTTACAGACTTATTACACAGGTATTTGGGTAGCTGGCAAGTATCAACAAAAAGGTGAAAATGCATATGCATGTAATACATTATTAGTTTATTTTAAAAGGTCCTGCGATGTGAGAAATTAATTTTAAAAGTACAAATATTTCATGCATTCTCTCAGTTAATATGAGCTCATAAAAATGCATGTAAAATAATGGTACTATAATTAGAAAAATGCTGTTTAAATAGTTTTAGATGGAATATAGAGCAGTTTTGTAATAAACACCATCGAATAACAAATCACAGAAACGCAGCACGACTATTTCAGTGAATAGCACTAATAATACAAAACGTACTGGATGTGGTCGAAAAATAATAATTCATTTTTTCATGGTTTTAGTTAAGTATAATAACCCTGAGGGGGTTAAAACCTCACATTCTTAATCAAAACTGTCTTGTTTTCCAGAAAAATATCAAAACATTCTTAAAAACAAAGTGCAAAGTAACTTTTTAAACTTGTTTTAATCATAAAAGTTTTAAAAAGCCTACTTTCTTTCATTTTTTGCCGTGTCTCGGCTTGCATTAGAGAAGAGCGGCGTGAACATTCACCTAAACCTCTCCACAGACCACCGAAAATGAGACAACATGAACTATGCATTTCAATTCTTGACGAACTGTTCTTCTATTAAGAAGAGTTTTGAAAGGAAAGGAAGAATGCAAGAAGGCAAGCAAGCAAGAAAGAAAGAAAGAGAGAAAAGCAAGTGAGTGTCTGGGCAGCAGTGTGCAACAGCAGGAACGCAGCACTGAGTTTCTGCGTCTCTGATTGGTCGAATGCGTCTGTGCAGCCCACCCAAGAAGCTGCAGCAGCCCATGGGCATAAATCTGAGAGTCTGACTCACAGCGCATTTCAAACACTCTACAACTCTCTCTCTCTCTCTCACTTAGCATTATTCACTCCAGTACTAATAAAACTCAACTCCTCTCAGCTCGGGCCAACAATATTATTTTTGCAAAGACTTAATTGGGTTTGCCTACATACATATGCGCATGCATGTACGTAACGGCATGCGTGTGAGGTGACGGCAAACTTATGCAACGAGCGCGCTCTGATGAATGCATGAAAGCGTGCACAGGTAAAGTTGTGAGTGTATGCGTGTTTGTGCATGCGCATGTTTGTCTGCCAGGGTCTGGATTATTATCTGCACTGCTGCTAAAAGCTCTGAGTAATCAATTTAACTTTCTTTTGATGATTCTTCTGGGTTGCATCTAATTTGTCAAATGCCAAAAATCCGAAGCGCAAGAAACACATCAAAGACGAGTAATTACAATGATGCGAGTTCAAAACTCCTGCGCCTCCATGACAACGGAGTGAATAATAAACACGCCCCCTCGCAGCTCTGGACTCTAGTGAGTCATCACACACACACACACACACACACACACACACACTCACACAAAATGACGTGCTGCAAACGTGTACGGATCAAGAGAAACCCCGAACTCATTCGGTTTCCACTCAATCATAGGAAGGAATAAGCACCAGAGATCTCTTTGGTTCCTCTTTCTGTAAAAAGGTTTAAAGTTGTGAATAAAACAAAGATCGTTGGAATAAATTAGATTTCAAGTTTTTCATGCTTTTTGCTTGTTAATGTTATTGCATTGGAGTAAAACCTACTAGCTTTGCTCACACAGGTTATAACAACTTCACACATTTATGTATTTAATAATTTTTTTGGATCATTTTTGTACTTTTTTCTCCACCTTGTTACACTTGTAGAGTTTCTGGTCAAAAATGACAGGTGTTTTAAAAACGTCTCATATTAAATTAAATATTGCATTCATTCTTTGTGTGAACGTTTTCTTTCCAATTTGGAACCGATTGGTTGTTCTGAGCTTATACACTTCAGTTTCTGAGTGAAAACTACCAAAAATAACCACAAATAATGCTTTTTTCACTCGAAATCTGAAGTGCTTAGGTCTACAAACAATCAGCTCCAAAAAGAAAAACACAATATTAAATCTAAGATTTGGCGATAATGTAGCACAACAAGAGATTCACAAGCAATTTTAAAAGGTTGGTCATTTTTGGGATCAACAGTACAACGGATATTTGGCTTTTCTTTGTGCAATGTACTACCAAATGAGTGAAAACCATTCCTACACTTAATTGTATTTCAGTGTAAACTAATGGAGAGCTACTGGAGACTTGAGTCCCAAACGAGTCAGTAGTTGTCACACAGAAAGCATAAAAATCATTTGATAAGAAGCATCAGAGAAAAGTCTCCATCTAATTTCATTGCTATTTCAGAGCAACAAAAACAAAAGATGTTAAAGTGTTCTCATATGTGATCTTTCTTTTCTTTGGAGCACCACAAGAAACGGTATCTGGAGAGGAATTGGACTATTGAAACTTGTTGGGCTGGTTTAAAGTGACTAATTTAATCGGAGACTAAACTTCATGATGGTATGAAGTGAACAGGGACTGAAGTGAAAGGTAGAATCAGGAGAAATAGGTTGATAAACAGGTCTCGCTGTCTAAATCTCAAACAATTCCTCACAATTCGGTCACTTTCTTTGGAAAGAGCATCTTCTCGCCGTCAGATCGGTAGATCATTGATGTGAACATGCCACCATCTGAAAAACTTGTGATTATAATATGTGGACAATGGCTGCTTGTAAAGCTCAATAGTCCGACCGTTTCGTAACATAATCCAGCCTCGAATTTGAAATCCTCTCTGAGCTCTCGTCTTTCAACCGATGCGAAATCCAGCGAGGGAATCATCTCGACTATGAAAGAGTTATTGACCATTTGATTCAGAGAGATGGAACAGAGAAAACAATCGTGGTTTAGTGGTCTGTGCCAAGGCTTCGTTATTTAAACATTTATACATTTCTGTTCAAACATCACCTTGCAACATTTTTCCATCGAAAAGTTGACAGATGATCCCACGACTAATGTCAGCTCAAACTGTGAAAATGAAGAGGAATGAAGAGACGCTTAGACTTGTGTCTCCTCAAATTGTCATCGGAGGATGCCTGTGACTTTAATTTATAAAAATTAACTCAATTGGATAAGATGATTCTGTCATCACCCACATGTCGTTCCAAACCCGTGACTGTATTTCTTCTGAGGACCACGAAAGGAGACATTTGGCAGAATGTTCACGCTGCTGTTTCCATGTCTTTTACAGTCAATGAAGCACGAACATGGTGATAAACCTACTTTACATCATACATCATACAGGTTCAAAATGACACGGGGATGAATGAATGATGACAGAATTGTAATTTTTGGGCTGAATTACTCCTTTCATGAAGAGAAAGGAGAATAGAAAGCAAGCAAGACGGAATGAAGGCAAGAAAAAAAGATAAAAGACAGAAAGAAGGAAAGCATGAAAGAAAGTTGGAATGCAAGGGCAACAGAAGATCATGCAAGAAAGAGAGAAATACAGAAAGCAAGGAAGATGAAAGACAGAAATAAGTATAGAAAGCAAAAAAGAAAGATAACTAAAAGAGTCTGAATGCACAAGAATGCACAAAAGCAAGGAAAAGCCAAAGAAATGCAAAAAAGAAAGCAAGAAAGAAAGAAAGACGAATAATGTGAATCCAGCAGACATTTGCACTGTAAGACTTGAGAAGACGCGCAGCATCAGTCCTGAGCTTTATTCTGTCTCTCTTGTCCTTCATGAATGAAAGAGGGACAGAAAAGAGGATAGAGGAAAAGCTCAAGGGGCATAAAAGAGGGATGGGGGTATTTAGCGGGTTTTACTCCTTCCTTCTCTGCTTCGGTCTCTGAGCTCCGGCTCTGTGCCGCTCGGGCCGCTGACTGGACGGACAGCTGCTATTAAAAGTTGATTGTTTCAGGTTCACGGAGTGTGAAAGGGTGTTATTGGGGTCTGCGATCCCCGTGAGGGTGGTCTCCACGCCGCAGAGAGAGAGAGAGGGGGAGGCAAAGGAAAGAGTCACGTGACACGAGTCTTGCAGCGCTGCCCCAAAAAGGAATCTGGCGGAAAAACACACCACTTGTTGCCGCCTGCTTCTGCCTGGATTCTGCCTGGGCCAGCTTTAGTGAACGCCGTCTCTCACACACTTGGATTCACACAGCAAAACACAGCGAGGAACATCCCACCCACAAATACAGTAATACACACACATTAATAAATTCAGAATTGTGAGATATAAAGTCAGAACTGTGAGATATAAACTCAGAATTGTGAGATATAAATTCAGAATTGCGAGATATAAATTCAGAATTGCGAGATATAAATTCAGAATTGTGAGATATAAATTCAGAATTGCGAGATATAAAGTCAGAACTGTGAGATATAAATTCAGAACTGTGAGATATAAATTCAGAATTGCGAGATATAAATTCAGAATTGCGAGATATAAATTCAGAATTGTGAGATATAAATTCAGAATTGCGAGATATAAAGTCAGAACTGTGAGATATAAATTCAGAACTGTGAGATATAAATTCAGAATTGCGAGATATAAATTCAGAATTGTGAGATATAAATTAAGAATTGTGAGATATAAATTCAGAATTGCGAGATATAAAGTCAGAACTGTGAGATATAAATTCAGAATTGCGAGATATAAAGTCAGAACTGTGAGATATAAAGTCAGATTTGCGAGATATAAACTCAGAATTGCGAGATATAAATTCAAAATTGTGAGATATAAAGTCAGAATTGTGAGATATAAATTCAGAATTGCGAGATATAAATTCAGAATTGCGAGATATAAATTCAGAATTGCGAGGTATAAATTCAGAATTGTGAGATATAAAGTCAGAACTGTGAGATATAAACTCAGAATTGTGAGATATAAATTAAGAATTGTGAGATATAAATTCAGAATTGCGAGATATAAAGTCAGAACTGTGAGATATAAATTCAGAATTGCGAGATATAAATTCAAAATTGTGAGATATAAAGTCAGAATTGTGAGATATAAATTCAGAATTGCAAGATATAAACTCAGAATTGCGAGATATAAATTCAAAATTGTGAGATATAAAGTCAGAATTGTGAGATATAAATTCAGAATTGCGAGATATAAATTCAGAATTGCGAGATATAAATTCAGAATTGCGAGATATAAATTCAAAATTGTGAGATATAAAGTCAGAACTGTGAGATATAAAGTCAGATTTGCAAGATATAAACTCAGAATTGCGAGATATAAATTCAAAATTGCGAGATATAAAGTCAGAATTGTGAGATATAAATTCAGAATTGCGAGATATAAATTCAGAATTGCGAGATATAAATTCAGAATTGCGAGATATAAATTCAAAATTGTGAGATATAAAGTCAAAACTGTGAGATATAAATTCAGAATTGCGAGATATAAATTCAGAATTGCGAGATATAAATTCAGAATTGTGAGATATAAATTCAGAATTGCGAGATATAAAGTCAGAACTGTGAGATATAAATTCAGAACTGTGAGATATAAATTCAGAATTGCGAGATATAAATTCAGAATTGTGAGATATAAATTAAGAATTGTGAGATATAAATTCAGAATTGCGAGATATAAAGTCAGAACTGTGAGATATAAATTCAGAATTGCGAGATATAAAGTCAGAACTGTGAGATATAAAGTCAGATTTGCGAGATATAAACTCAGAATTGCGAGATATAAATTCAAAATTGTGAGATATAAAGTCAGAATTGTGAGATATAAATTCAGAATTGCGAGATATAAATTCAGAATTGCGAGATATAAATTCAGAATTGCGAGGTATAAATTCAGAATTGTGAGATATAAAGTCAGAACTGTGAGATATAAATTCAAAATTGTGAGATATAAAGTCAAAACTGTGAGATATAAATTCAGAATTGCGAGATATAAATTCAGAATTGTGAGATATAAAGTCAGAATTGTGAGATATAAATTCAGAATTGCGAGATATAAATTCAGAATTGTGAGATATAAATTAAGAATTGTGAGATATAAATTCAGAATTGCGAGATATAAATTCAGAATTGCGAGATATAAATTCAGAATTGCGAGATATAAATTCAAAATTGTGAGATATAAAGTCAAAACTGTGAGATATAAATTCAGAATTGCGAGATATAAATTCAGAATTGCGAGATATAAATTCAGAATTGCGAGATATAAAGTCAGAACTGTGAGATATAAATTCAGAACTGTGAGATATAAATTCAGAATTGCGAGATATAAATTCAGAATTGTGAGATATAAATTAAGAATTGTGAGATATAAATTCAGAATTGCGAGATATAAAGTCAGAACTGTGAGATATAAATTCAGAATTGCGAGATATAAAGTCAGAACTGTGAGATATAAAGTCAGATTTGCAAGATATAAACTCAGAATTGCGAGATATAAATTCAAAATTGTGAGATTTAAAGTCAGAATTGTGAGATATAAATTCAGAATTGCAAGATATAAATTCAGAATTGCGAGATATAAATTCAGAATTGCGAGGTATAAATTCAGAATTGTGAGATATAAAGTCAGAACTGTGAGATATAAATTCAAAAATTGTGAGATATAAAGTCAAAACTGTGAGATATAAATTCAGAATTGCGAGATATAAATTCAGAATTGTGAGATATAAAGTCAGAATTGTGAGATATAAATTCAGAATTGCGAGATATAAATTCAGAATTGTGAGATATAAATTAAGAATTGTGAGATATAAATTCAGAATTGCGAGATATAAATTCAGAATTGTGAGATATAAATTAAGAATTGTGAGATATAAATTCAGAATTGTGAGATATAAATTCAGAATTGTGAGATATAAATTCAGAACTGTGAGATATAAATTCAGAATTGCGAGATATAAATTCAGAATTGCGAGGTATAAATTCAGAATTGTGAGATATAAAGTCAGAATTGTGAGATATAAAGTCAGAATTGTGAGATATAAATTCAGAATTGCGAGATATAAATTCAGAATTGCGAGATATAAATTCAGAATTGCGAGGTATAAATTCAGAATTGTGAGATATAAAGTCAGAACTGTGAGATATAAATTCAAAATTGTGAGATATAAAGTCAAAACTGTGAGATATAAATTCAGAATTGCGAGATATAAATTCAGAATTGTGAGATATAAAGTCAGAATTGTGAGATATAAATTCAGAATTGCGAGATATAAATTCAGAATTGTGAGATATAAATTAAGAATTGTGAGATATAAATTCAGAATTGCGAGATATAAATTCAGAATTGCGAGATATAAATTCAGAATTGCGAGATATAAATTCAAAATTGTGAGATATAAAGTCAAAACTGTGAGATATAAATTCAGAATTGCGAGATATAAATTCAGAATTGCGAGATATAAATTCAGAATTGCGAGATATAAAGTCAGAACTGTGAGATATAAATTCAGAACTGTGAGATATAAATTCAGAATTGCGAGATATAAATTCAGAATTGTGAGATATAAATTAAGAATTGTGAGATATAAATTCAGAATTGCGAGATATAAAGTCAGAACTGTGAGATATAAATTCAGAATTGCGAGATATAAAGTCAGAACTGTGAGATATAAAGTCAGATTGCAAGATATAAACTCAGAATTGCGAGATATAAATTCAAAATTGTGAGATATAAAGTCAGAATTGTGAGATATAAATTCAGAATTGCCAGATATAAATTCAGAATTGCGAGATATAAATTCAGAATTGCGAGGTATAAATTCAGAATTGTGAGATATAAAGTCAGAACTGTGAGATATAAATTCAAAATTGTGAGATATAAAGTCAAAACTGTGAGATATAAATTCAGAATTGCGAGATATAAATTCAGAATTGTGAGATATAAATTCAGAATTGCGAGATATAAATTCAGAATTGTGAGATATAAATTAAGAATTGTGAGATATAAATTCAGAATTGCGAGATATAAATTCAGAATTGTGAGATATAAAGTCAGAACTGTGAGATATAAATTCAGAATTGCGAGATATAAAGTCAGAACTGTGAGATATAAATTCAGAATTGTGAGATATAAAGTCAGATTTGCGAGATATAAATTCAAAATTGTGAGATATAAAGTCAAAACTGTGAGATATAAATTCAGAATTGCGAGATATAAATTCAGAATTGCGAGATATAAAGTCAGAATTGTGAGATATAAATTCAGAATTGCGAGATATAAATTCAGAATTGTGAGATATAAATTAAGAATTGTGAGATATAAATTAAGAATTGTGAGATATAAATTCAGAATTGCGAGATATAAATTAAGAATTGTGAGATATAAATTCAGAATTGTGAGATATAAATTAAGAATTGTGAGATATAAATTCAGAATTGCGAGATATAAAGTCAGAATTGTGAGATATAAATTCAGAATTGTGAGATATAAACTCAGAACTGTGAGATATAAAGTCAGAATTGCGAGATATAAATTCAGAATTGCGAGATATAAATTCAAAATTGTGAGATATAAAGTCAAAACTGTGAGATATAAATTCAGAAATGTGAGATATAAATTCAGAATTGTGAGATATAAAGTCAAAACTGTGAGATATAAATTCAGAAATGTGAGATATAAACTCAGGATTCTGAAAAGAAAAGTCTGGATTGTGAGATATAAACATGTAATTGCAAGAAAAAAATAGTCAGAATTGCAAGAAAATAGTTGCATTTAAAAAAAATTATTCAAAATTACATGATGTAAACTGTAAAATATTATTTAAAATATGATTTTAAATTTTAATATGATTTGAAGTCCATGTTTGCTGTACTTGCATTTCTCATTACAAGTTTAGGAAGAAGTTTTAGTGCATGTTGCATTTTTAAATGCGCATTATAAGTGCCCTAAACTCAGAGATACAGAGATGGAGTTTGTGCATTTACTGCAAACCGAGTCGCACTGAAAACACTCGATCACGAGCTGCTCGTGTGCAAACGAACACAGTGTAATGTGAATCACACTCACTTTAGGATATTATAGCAGAATTACTACTGAACCTTCATTAGACAAGTTCAAATGAACTTGTCTCTGGATCTTCACCCACAGGTTAGCAACAGGTGACATACATGCATCGCCTCTTTAACACTTTCCTGTGACCGACTCAGAGGGAGGTATCAGGCCAGATCTGCGTGAGTGTGAGTATGCTAACAGAAGCCTTTTGGCACTAACGCAGGTCCATCAAACACTAATGAGCTCCGGGGGAAGAGGAAGACACCCTACAGAGTCTTTCTCACCTCCAGACCAGATCCCACATCAACCTGGAGTGGATTGGCAACCAATGACTTCTATATGTGCAACTGTGCTGAAACAAACTGAAAACAGCTTTCAGAAAGCCTCTGTATTACCCATAAAATCATGTTTTACAGCTGACAAGATAACTGAACTGTTGATGTTGGCAAGCCACAAAAAACATGGAACAGATAGAGGCTTCGAGAGGTCAAGCACTGGTAAGAAAAATACAAAAAAAAGCTTTTCCTAATCACTTTATGCACCGGTAACTTATTTAAATTTGTTGTACACTTTCAGCAACCCTCTTTACGTCAAAATTCAATGTAAAGTGAGTTTGATGGCGTTATGACATCAGCCCCTAATTACTGATCTATTACGTCGACTCATCTGGGATTTTCACACGGCAATTACACAGATTTGTGAAGATTATATTAGATGTTTGTTTTCCCCCATTTAAAACTCTCTCTTTCTCTCTTGATCTAACATAATATGTAGTTTGTGTTTAAGAACCCATGACGACAATCAAATGCAGCAGTACAAAATATATATAATCCCCCGTCCAGGACAATAAAAGTCCTATTAATAAAAGTGCAACAATTCTTGAGGATTATAAATAGTTTATTAGGGATCACATAACTCTTATGTAAAGAATGCTCTTGATCAAATATAATAGTAATATTATTTTTTTGTGTTTGATTTTTTTATCTTTATATGAAGAACTCAGTGTCAGTGTTGTGGTGGGGCTTCAGGTTAGACACATATGGAAAAAATACTCGAGACTTGAAGTATTTCCCGTTAAAAGAAACAGCTGTTGAGACGAGGCCTGTAGAAGAACAGAAGCTCCACACTGGAACAATCACAAACTATCGCATCAAACGACAAAATACATGCAGAATATAACATAAAAGCATGCAAATAACCAGTTTACCACAGCTTGCTTGCCTAGTTAGTTGCAATGTCTGAGATACGACTGCGGGACCACCAGGACACTAAAGGAAAACTCCCGAGAGAACACCGTCGCGCACGCTTCACGCGCAGAAATAGTGTAAAACCAAAAGACCACACCGATATTAAAATAACACTCAGAATACTAAATCCTTCCTGACGTTTGTGCATTTTGCTATTTGAATGCCCCTTGCTTTAGTTGCTTAAATACTCTTGTGTTCATCATTTACTCAAGAGACCCTCAAGAGTGTGTAATAGACACACGTTTGGATTGTTAATCAATACGCAAACATTCCACTTGATTAACACACTCCAGCGCACTGAAGATCCTATTCACACTCACACTGACATGACACACAGTAACAGCACATCTGTAAAAGTTCACATCACATTCTATAGGCTACATTCAATAGAAGTTGCACACGTCTGATTAATACGAAGGAGAAGCGCGTTACCTTTCATCAGTCTGTGTGTGGCCTCGCGCTGATCCCGACAAACTCCACTCTTCCCTGGAAAACTTGCGCGAGCGGAGCTGAAAGCTGAGAGCGTCCCGATGGGGGTTCGAGAATTTCCAATAAAGCCCCTCTTTCTCCTCACACACACACACACACACACACACACACACAGATGCAGAGGCAGATAGGAGCTCTTGTGAATATTATTCTCCGCGTCGGACTCAATCAGCACAAACTGCACAGAAGTTTTCTCTAAAGTTGGATTTTAGGAAAGAGATTCCATAATCGGTGCCGCCGGTCCCGAGAGCCCCGAGTTGCAGCGGCAGCACGAGAATGCGAGACCTCCCCCTCCCTCTCTCTCCCTCCCTCTCTCTCTCTCTCTCTCTCTCTCTCTCTCAGACTCCCTGGACCACCCCGAAACAGGAAGTTCACTTTTTGTTTTCCTTAAGGGAAAAAAAGAGAAAGCCCTGCCGGACAGCGTCATTCCTGCAGCATCAGTAACTCCCATAATAATAATAATAATACATGTACAATTAATATGCACTCGTATTTAGTCTTATATAGAGATGAAAAGGTATAAAAATGTATTATCTCGATTATAGTGACCATAATTATCGGTATTATTATCGGTTTAATATTGTTAAAACATGCTGGAAATGTTCAAAAAGTAGGCTTCTTCCATAAATCATTTTTATTAATTATTAATAATTTTGTATATTTAAAACCAACAGACAACAAATAAATGACTTTTTGTTTGAATAAACTGGAGAAGCGTAGCGCCAGACACTCAACTAAATACACAGTGTGTAGATCCAAAAATAGCTCAAATATTAAAAATAAATAAATAAAATCCAGAGAAATAAAGCTCATATGAATTTATTTTCCAGAGGCCACAAATCCAATGTTAAAAAGTGCAAAGTGCACTTACTGAATTTACACGGACTGTGAATTTACAAGAGCTTTGTTAGATTTCAAATGACAAAATGACTGACAACAGTTTATCTAATAACATGAAATGTTCAAATAAAGCTTTGAAAAAGTTTCTCGCATTTCAGCCTTTAAATAAAGAAGAGGGTTAAGTAAAAATGATCATTAATTAATAGATGGTTATATGCATTTTATCTGCTCCATTGATAAATCTAGATATCTTATCCGAATTATCTAAATGTGCAGAATCCACATTAAGCTTTTTCACCAACTTGTTAATATTTACAGCAGGGCATGAAAATGTGGTCTGTTTTTTATTTTTATTTTAGTTTTTTTTGGGAGCCAGATAAAACCTAAAAAAATAAATTTAAAAAAATCTGTAAATCAACTCTCTGACACCAGGTGGCGCTTATGGAACAGCAGTTACTTTCTGTAACCTGTAAAACCTCCCAACTTTGAGACTGTTACTTAAAACTATGCTTTATGCTGGACAGAATTTATTTATCCTGAGTTGTTTTACTGATACGGTTTTAATGATAATTAAAATATGAAACCATAATGCTAAACGTGTGGAATTTTATCATGATTTATCGTCAAACAAACCGATAATCATTTCATAATATTTAGGTGAATGTTCAAGATCATGGTTCTGAACTGACCTGCATGCGCAAAAGGACAGTAATAGAGTTGCCAGGTTTTCGGAAAACAAAATCCGCTCAATTGTGGCAAAAAATTGACACAAAATTGCCATTCTTTTGGAGAAAGTGGAGGGACAACAGCGCATATGAGCAAATTAAGTTGTAACTTTATACCTTTATTTATAATTGTAACTTGCATTTTTATTATTTACTCACATTCGTCTGAGTTGATGTTGAGGAGTTTGTTGACAGTAAGCTTCAAATAATAATTTGCATAATATTTTCAGTAAATGCACTGTTGCATTAATTAATTTTATTTATTTTAATATGTTCAAATGCTACAGAGGTTTGGTCATCATCTCTGTCTCTCATTGAGAGAGTGTGAGAGAACATTGTGAATGAGAGTTGATGTTTGTGTGGTTGGTTAGTGTTTGCTGGTTTACACTCACACAGATGCTGTCACCATATGCACACTCCCAGACTGCCAGGTTAAGCTCTCTCTCTCTCTTTCTCTCTCTCTCTCTCACACACACACACACACAGAAAGAGAGAGTCAGCGTCATTTCATTCAGTCAGATGGGCTGGTAAGTTTCAATGAATGAGCTATTTTCAGATTTTGAGTTGTCAGATGGTGAAATTGTCATTTGTGTTTCATTCACGTGGAGATCTGCTAAAGGCCTTGTTTGTATGCGAGTGCACATGGTTTATTCTTACCCACCATTTCAGTTTGTGCTGCTTGGAAGTGTCTAAAACAGGGGTCTAAACTCAGTCCTGGAGGTTTAATGTCCTGCAGAGTTTGGCTTCAACTTGCCTCAGGTGTGTTTAGTTGGGGTTGGAGCTAAACTCTGCAGGAGCAGGATTGGACACACCTGGTCTAAAAGAAGTGTCCTAAGAGGCTTTCCCAAAATGCACCTGTCCGCTAGTTAAATTGGTCCAATCTAAATCAGGTGAAGGTAAATATCAACCACCTGTGTAAGAATCTACTGTATGAACATCGGTTCACAAATGTTGCAGGTGTCCATTCAAATAAACCTTCTCAAGCTCATTGAGAGCTTTACAACTCTTTCTGGATTAGACACATGGTCGGCCGAGCTAAAGGTGAATGCTGCCCATCTATTAACAGAACCCGAGTGAAAAGCAGAAGCTTCACCCATCACTTTCCAAAGCAGCCATGCCAGTGAAACTATAGAGCAATTAATGCTTTATAATAAGATAAATGACACTAGAAAAAGTAAGATTATCAATTATTAGTTTACATGCATGCATGAAGGCAAGTGTATATTTTAAGTTTACATGCATGCATAAGTTTAAGTGTATAAATGTATGCATGCATGCATATGTGTATATTTTAAGTTTACATGCATGCATAATGGCAAGTGTATACAGTTATACATGCATGAAGGCAAGTGTATATTTTAGGTTAAATTCATGCATAAGGGTAAGTGTATAAATTTATGCATGCATGCATAAGTGTATATTTTAAGTTTACATGCATGCATGAGGGCATATGAATTTATGCCTGCATACATGCATAAATGTATATGTCAGTATACATTCATTCAAGGACAATTTTTGTTCTTTTTACCATTTTGAATCATCTTTTATTTGTTTTTGTTTTATTTATTTGATTAGATTTATTTTTTTATTTTTATTTTTTGCAGTTCACATCAATAGTTTTTTGGTAACAATTTTTTGTATTTTTTCTTTAGCACAAATATTATGTTCCATAATTTAATAATTCAATATGTTATTCTAACAAATTCAGTAGATCTTTTTGACCACCTAATAACCACAACTAAAATGTGTGTGTGTGTGTGTGTGTTTCTGTGTGTTCCGTAGAGAGTGTAACACAACATCTGTTGCTCAGGCCTTAAGACATCTGGGCAGTTTTCCCTCACTCAACGAAATCCATCCAGTCTTTACAGGATTTGTTTTTCCAATGCAGATGGTCCTGTGCACATGTTACCCTCCTATTGGCTCTGGGTCCGACCCTGCTACCGGCATAACACACACCGTTCCGCATAAAAGGACGCTTTCACCCCGTCTGTTCCACCCCGTCTGCACACACAGCACAGAGAGAGAGAGAGAGAGAGAGAGAGAGAGAGAGAGAGGCAGTCACAGGAGACACACAGAGCAGAGCATGGTAAGCATGCGCGAGCATGTCTGTATAGATGGACACTTTCAATCATTCTTTATTATTGTTTTTGTTTGTTCTATTATTACTTCTTCTGAGATTGAGTACTATATACACAACAGGGTTTCTGCATGTCTTAAAAAGGTCTTAAAGGTTTAATTTTCCTTTCCACAAATTAAAGCTTTAAAAGGTCTTAAAAGCCTTTTCATGACATTGAATGTAGCATGAACTGCAAAAATGAATGATCTTTGTTAGTAATTGTCTTGTTGCCTGATTCAAACATCTAAACATCCTTAATTCAAGAAACACTAAGTTGAAGTGTTATGAAGATAAGAAGTCTTGATTATATATATATATAATATATATATATAGAACAAAATTTAGAACAAAAATGTTCAATGTTCTCATTAAACAATAACATTCAGAGAACATACTGATGTACCCTGTATCATTTCAATATAGTTTAAGGTCTTTAAAAGGTCTTTAGAAAGTCTTAAATTAACCTTTATACAACTTACAGAAACCCTGCACTGTCAGAGCATGCATCTCACAATGCATCTCACTTTAGACTTAAAGTTGCATCTCTATCTGTTAAATACTTAGAAATTTGTGCATTGTTCATAAATTCATTAGAAGCAAAAGGCAATGAAGTTAAGCTTCTCTAGAATAGCACAATTAACCGGTTCTGTCAGCAATTCCTCTGAAGATTTTTTCTTTAATGTGAAGATTATAAATTATATTATTTAAATTATACATTATAAATATAAATTATTGTTCAGATGCAGCAAACAGTTTTATTCCATGTGTTTGCAATGAAATATGAAGATATACAGATACATTTATGAAGAATGCATTGTAAAGGTGGGGTTTATCTTCAGCAGTTATGACAAGTTATATCAAATGAACAAGCATGGTTTTCTTATAGAAAGATAATGCATTTAACAGTATTTTGAATATGTTTTATCTTTTATTTTTTTTGACTATGGGAGCGTCACCTCAAGTTTCCTCCACCAGAGGTCAGTGCTGTTCAGCAATACTAATGCATTCAGTCGGTTTACAGTGTGTCAGGCATTAATGAATGATCTGAACTACAGTTCTGAATGTTACTGTGAGTATTCATATTTTCACATTTGATCATATTTCATAAATAGAATATATAGGTATAGCTTTATCAGTCTCTTATACCTTAGTCTTTTTCTTCCTAGAAATAAACAAATGCGAAGGTTACCTGGACAGTGGTACATTCTGATGGTGCTTTAGCAGTTACCATTTTTGTGTGGGTATACTAATATAATATGCAAAATTGCACTTCTGTATAAATTGATTGATTGAAACATTTTGTGCCTTGGTATACCACTTACTAACAAAAGGGTACTTTTTTTGCATTAGGCAAAGCAAGTTTATTTATATAGCACATTTCCTACACAATGGTAATTTATAGTGCTATACATAAAAGAAAGTAAAATAATCATTAAAAAAAAAATAAGCGCAAAAATAAAACAAGGAATTAAAAAATGAATTGAAAATTGACTTATAAAGAAAATAGAAAACAATTTAACATAAAATACAATGCAATCAGTTTGGACATCGCACAGTGCTCATTCAATAAATGCACATTGCAATGTTTTTTTTTAAATGATAGTATGTTGATTTAGTTACTGCTTTGACATGACTACTGAAACTAAGGTCTGTCTCCAGAATCACACCAAGATTCCTGACTTGATTTTTAATTGCTAGACCCCTAGAGTCAAGATATGCATTCACTTTGAAAACTTCAACTTTGTTTCCAAATGCAATGTTTTTTTAACTGAAGAAAGTTCTGGCACATCCAACTGTCAATTTCATCAATGCATTGGCAGAGGGAGTCAATGGGGCTGTAGTCATTTAGAGACATGGCTAGCTAATTCTGGGTATCATCAGCATAGCTGTGATAGGCAATTTGGTTCTTTCTCATTATTTGACGTAGTGGGAGCATACAGGCTAAACAAGAGCGGTACTAGAATCGAGCCTTGTGGGACTCCACATGTCATGGATGTGCACTTAGACTTATGCTGTGCTATACTCACATAAAACCTCTCCTTAAAAGTATGACCTGAACCATTTAAGTACCATGCCAGAGGGATACCATTAGATATTAGTCTATAATTGGTCTATAATAAAAATGCTGTTGTCAAGATTGCTCTTTTTCAGAAGCGGCTTAACAACTGCAGTTTTCAGGGAGTCTGAAAAAGTCCTAGAAGTGAGGCATTCACCGCTTCTAAGAGATCTGCTTCTAAACAGTTTACCACGCTTTTGAGAAAAGATGTGGGAAGTGTGTCAAGATAACAGGTTGCCTAAGATAACGATTTTAGGTGCTGCACTATTTCTTTGAAAATGTATAAATTGCTTCAAAAATAGATTTTTTTTTATATTTTGGCCTAATCTGTCTGACCTCTGCATTACTTGAGGATGTGCTAATCGCCTTCCTGATATTAATGATCTTCTCAGAAAAGAAGGAAACATTATGACATTAGTTTCATGACAAATAAACATGTTTACCTAATGCTAAATAATAGAAAAACAAATATTAATAATTTAAGTAATTGTGCAACTATTTATTTTATTTTATTTTATTTTATTTTATTTTATTTTATTTTATTTTATTTTATTTTTTATTTTATTTTATTTTATTTTATTGAAATGTGACCTGGACATGTTATTTGAGATTCACCCTTTAGTGAATTGTATGTGATTGTTTAAATTAAACTAAGGTTTTCCCCTTTGACCTACTAATAGAAAAACACTTTCTTCTCTATGAGTTCAAAGTGTCTCTCACTGTAGATTAAGAACTTTTCCGAGGTGACCTGGTAGTTTCCATCATCAGGAATTAGGTCTGCTCAGGAAATGCTGTGAGTTGTTGGGGCTTTGAGCCGGTGAGGGTTTAGAGAGAATGAAAAGACAGATGACATTAATTCCCTGACCTCACTGATTCTAGCTTACTCCAGATAAACTAACAGATAAACTTTCCTTGTTGTAAACAGCCAACACCGTGCTCTCATAATGTTGTAGATGCTTAGTTTATACCACAATGGTAGTGAAACAGCTTATCCTGAATATGTACATAGTGACTCAGTTACTTTTCAAACTGAACAATTTATATGCATACATATTATTGCAAATATAACACCTTTAAGACAAATTACATATTTATATACTTGTTCTAAATTACTGTAGAATTGTCACCACATTGAAAATTGTGTAGATCACTTATAAATTGAAAACTGTTACCTATTCCAAATTACATTTTATTATATCACATTAATGTAATCCATTACCCGAAATATAATCAGACTACTTTATTACTTTTGGTGTAACTTGTTTATCACATTTAAAAAAGAAATACATAGAGAAAGAAAATAGTTTCCATTCATTGTTATTAAGAACGGGAAGTGCGTTACGCGTTATATTAACTATTGCGTAATAATTCACATAAAAAATGCATGCGTTCATCAGTGTTGAAATGTTGAGAAAACCATCATGAATAATTTATTGATATTGTGTGAATAGTATGTAATCATCTAATCAATAAAAATTAACTGTAGTCTGATTACGAGTATTTTAAAATGTAATATAATCTAATTAAAAGTACTTAATTTTTGGTATCTGATTACGTAAACCAGATTCCATGTAATCAGTACCCAGCACAGCCAATAGGGGGCTCTGTTTTTGTCTCGTGACCAATTCAGGTTAAGCTACAATACCAATTTAACACTGGCTAGTAAACAGATTTGGGTTTTGCTTTCAGTGGAACTTGTGAGGAAGTGCACTGCTAAATTATGATTGCTTATACTTCGGGTTACAAACGTTTAAAAACCACCAACTCAAATATTAAACTTGGATGCGTAACTCTTTGACACATTCGGCAGATGCTTTTATCCACGGTGCAATCTGTACATTTTTATCAGTGCATTTGCATCCCTTGGGAACTGAACCCATGACGTATGGCACAATGTTGACCCAATGAGGAAATATTCCTCAAATCATCAGTGCTGTAATTGACGAGATGCACCATTTTCACCAACTGGACCATAAATACTCAAAAATATAAAATTACCCTAGATAGAAAGGTTCAGATCCAGAAGGCTGGGATTGAGCCTGCTCTCAAGCCAACTGAATCTGTAGTTTGTAAAGAAAGTTTTCTTGGTAAGCAGTTTTCTGTCAATCCATATATGAGCATGCTTCTGTATTATTGAAATAAGATTTCAGCACTGCTAATGGCAGCAGCCATCAAACATTCCCACAACCGCTTGGCTGGACAAAGAGGTTTCATTGGGCACGCAGCCAGACAGTAGATCCAAACCACACAAATGTTTCATCACTAATGCATGAGGCTAGAACACATTCCTCATGTCTGTAGGTGAATAACTTTGAACTGGAAGACAAGAAATCAGTCGTTTGTGGTTGTTACACTTCTCTTCTTCTGGGGTCTTTAACTTGCTGACTTTTGGCAAAGATTGAGTTTTGGGATGTCACATGCAAAAACCCCATACAGGTCAGGCAGTGGCACATTCAAAGTCCCCCTACTGCTACCTTCTACCTTTTCCCCAACCGTTTTGGCAAATATTGTTGAGGGAGTTGGCCGCTGGCAGCCTATCACCCTGCAGCTCTAGACTAGTTACCCATCGAGACTCAGCAGGGTTGAGCCAGGACAGTACCAGGATGGGAGACCTCCTGGAGAAAACTAAGGTGCTGCTCCAATAGCCTAGGACTAGTGTTTGCAAAAGTACTGAATTATTAGGAATCCGCTGATCACAGACATATCTGTTGAGCACAAGAACACAAAGTCCAATCGAAGGTGTTTGAGAAGCAACACAAGGCAAGCTTTCAATACTTTTGACAACACTACCCATCATCCTTCGAACTGGATGCTAATCCTGACTGATCCAGGTGGATGTTGTGCATCGGCAAACTTTATTCGGGTGGAGGAAGACCACGCTCGATCAGGTCTGTGTTCAGTAAGATCAACAGATGAGTGAGTGGGTCCTTCAGATTGAGTCTCTCTAAGAGACTAAACTTAGTATTTCTAGATGCACCATCTCTAGAACCAGAATCAAGTCTCCCAAAGCATAGACACTCCTTTTAATGTAAAGACATGAAAACAGGTGATGATAATGTCTACCGAGACCAGCCTGTTTTTCAGCAAACTCTTTGTTGCCTCATCCCATCTCCTCCTTGTTTTATTGCAATTGAATTGCAGGAGATAAAAAATAAAAGGTGTATTATCCCACATTCAATTTTGTAGGAATTAATTCCCACAGCTTTCACTCACTCATGATATTCTCTTGTAGGGATGGTCCGGTTTGGGCTTGGGATCAAGGATCCATCCTTGCAGGGTTTCAAGCAGTCTGTTACCTATCCAGATCTTTCAAATATTGTTTGTTGCCTCATTGACTTGCATGTGCCAGGGACCTTCGTTTTTTTCTTTTTTTTCGGTGGGCACAATGTCCAAGGTTCCCAATCTGATATTCCCTCTAGATCATTACCCTGCATGGGTGACTGATTCAATCCCCTTTAACAGAGGTCAGCTGGTAAGAACTGTGCAAGTAAACCTCACTCCTTTATCCAAAGAGGCAACCTTGTCTAGTGACTGATGCTGGAAACTGCTTTCTTTAGTGTCCGTGTTATAGCGCACTCGCCTCCGAGTAGAACCAGAGATCTTACATCTAGATTATGCAAGAAACTTTTATTCTTGAGTTCCTGTGTAAGCTTGCAGGAACTCATCCTCAAAAAAACGTTTTATGCAACTTTTTACAAACAGTAAACAATCTTTCTTTGAGTCCTGAATCCACAAGATCCACTGGAAGATGAGCGAAGAGAGTGGGGTATACACATACTGTCTGGTTTTTGTTGAAAGCGTTCTTAGTCTTGTCTTACAACCTTTCGTCAAAGAAGCTGTTTGATCAGTCGAGGACTCAATCAAAGAATCCAAGAATTTAAGTTAGAGGACCAAGTGTCACTTGCAGCGCCTTTTGGTTTGTTCTGGTTGATTCTGGGTTGTCTTCATCTAGCCGATGTTTGGACCTATACTGCATCTTTACCACAGGTGCTGTCTTGTAAGAACCTGGGTGCATCACAAGCTCATGAATCCGATCTTCTAGGATTTGCAGTCATTAAGTTAAAAATGTAGATCTTTAAACTCTAAACCTCAGCATAACACTCCACAAGACACATAATAAAGTTATTAAAATGTGTTTCAGTGTCTTTACACGTTAGAAAAATGCTTATATAAATTGAGTTACATACATGGAACTTTCCAGAGATGCTTTGAATTGTGTGATAGTTCATTCTTTTCAAATGTTCCCTTTTGCAAACCTATTTGTGTGGTGGTGTAGTGGCGAAAAATTAGGGCCAAAATGTAGAAGTTTGCTGGTTTGAACCCTGCAAAGAACGAGCCATTAACCCTCGAGCAAAGACACGTTCCCGCAGGTTCCACCAAGACGATTGAATCTGTACTAAGTGTGTACTGTAAGTTGAATGGTAAAAGTGTCTGCTGAATGAATATCTGTTCATAAAACTTGAAATGTAGGAATTCAGAATGAGTTACACTCACAATCTCTGATAAATCCTCCGGCGCCACCTGCTGTCTGTTTAAGGTATGACTACCTGAAAAGGTCCAACCTCTATTTTATGTTTTTATGCAAAAACTGTATTTTTCTCTCCAGAGTTGCATGTTGGGGCAAGAATGATGTTCAGTCAGAAGTTTGACAAGCGAGGCCTGGGTCATACATCAAAGAAATAAAGGTTTGACCCATACATTTAAAACAGTCCCAGAATACAAAAACATATCTGAAATCTAAATTTGTTCTGGAAAGCTTAAGATTTTTTGGTTACCCGTCTTCCCTAACCCAGCGTGAAAGTGGAATGCAGTCATAATTCAACAATTAAAAAACCTCTCGAGTGGTAGAGAAGTGCTAAAAGTGTGTCGAACAGGTCACAATCATGCCTTTGATAGATTCTGAGTGTACTCACATGCTTCTTCATATCACCTTCTCTTTATGACTTTGTCCAAATCATCCTTCTAAGGGTTCTGAGTTCTTTGCTATTACCTCACTTTCACTATTACGTTACCTTGTGCCATATCTATCCCTGCCAGACATCATCAATATCAGAATATGGGTCAAAGTGCACAGCAATGATAACGTGTATGTTTATGCATTTGGCAGACATTTTTATATTGCATTCGAGCAGTGCATGCATTCTCTAGGAATCGAACCGATGACGTTGGCTGTTCTGACTATTATGATGCGTCATCTGTGTCTTTAGTCACTCTGGCTTGTATTTACAGATGCAGAGACAAGTGAGAGCATATCTTAAAGATGCAGTTTCTCTACATTAGTAGTAATTACTGATGCAAGAGGTGATGTAGATGGTAGACGAACAGTCCGTCAATTGTCTGGGGACGCACTGTCCAGCAAAATCGATTTTTCAAGACCCCTGCCTGTGATTTTCAAGTGATCCTGATGTCCTTAGTTAGCTGGTTCAGGTGTGTTTGGTTTGGGCTGGAGCTGAACTCTGTAGGACAGAGGGGTTTTCAAGAGCAGGGTTGAAGAACTCTGATCTAAGTCAAGAGGTGTGAATAAGTTCCTCCTGTGGCAGAAAAGGGAATTGCATCATAGTTACTTGAGTTTTTCCCTGTTATAAAAACAGTGTCACCTAGTGGAAACTGTCCTGCAGTTACTGAGTCTGGGTATTCTGGATAAATCAGTGTTCATTTCTCATCCCACCATTGGCACTGTGCTAAGTCCCGCCTTAAAATCTCTACTGACCAATCATTCTTAAGCATCTGTTGCTTTCTGCTATTTTCTCAGACAAGCTTTTTCTCTCTTTTTGTGTGGAGGTTAAGTGTTAACTTATATTAGCACTTCATTTTCATAGCCATTTATAAATATTATATTAGTTTCTCATTTCTGTCAACTGTGAGATGCGTTTGCATCCTTTTTTTACACAATGTCTCTGCATTTTTTATTCACGCTAGTGTTTCAGTGTGTTAGTTTCAACGATATCTTTTAAGAAACCCCCAGATACAATGTTTTGCAATGTAACTGTTGATGCATAAGAACAATATCCCTTACATGTTTCTACTTCATGAGCTCATTTTTACTGTAAATCATCTAAATTGTCAATGCATTTCAGTGAAACGTTCTGTAAATCTCGTCTTAGCAATATTAAGCTAATTGAGATGGACGAGGGTCATTTCATCCAGAATTTGAGATACATCTGATAGTTCTGAAGGAGTCTTATAGACTTGTTGATGGTCTTTTGTTTACCTTCCACATCCATTGTTCATCCCTACCATTGAATAGTAATATAATACACATAAATATGCTTGCTGTTTATGTTTGTCTTTGATGAAACAAGATGAACATGAGATATATCTTTTCAGAATATGTGCAATCACTGCACACATTGTTGAACAGTGACGTAACTTCATAACTACAGTTTAAGTATAAAGTTCATATTTGAACACTGATGACTGATGATGGGTGAAAGTTCAGTTAGTCATGAAGCACGTGTCTGTAATGTATTTTATATTTATAAGCGTGTGACGTCTTCCTGAAGTCTGTGGTCCATGTCTAGTCACATCTTGAGTGACAGTCAGTCAAGTCTGTATCTGTCATCATTTACTCGCCTTCATGTCCTTCCTTACCTGGATGATTTTCATTCTCTTACAAAAGAAGATATTTTGAATATTTTTGTTCACACATATGTTCATTAATGTTCTTTGGTTTCCATCATTCTTCAAAATATTTTCTTTTATGCACCACATAAAATGTTATTGCCTTCCTCTGACCAAAGTTATTAAATTGTTTGCAACCTCATTGGGGTTGCAGGTATGAAAACTACCACATGCATTGATCCTCTATCTACAGGCTTGTACCAATGGTGCCCAAAATAATGAATGAATCCTTGAGTTCTGCAGTTGCTCCAGGTGCATTAAAATCATTGCCATACTGAAAATCTAAACTCAGTCTTGGACAATTTTAATAACTACCTTCCTATATCAAATCTTCCCTTCCTGGCAAAAATGTTAGAGTGTGTTGTTGCTTTATAGATGCACAACCTCTGTCAATAATTTTTTTGAGCCATTGCAGTCTTGTTTTTGAAAATGTTGTTGCTCTTAAAAGATAGAAAAGACTTACTAATGGCCCCTGATTCTGGATCTCCTTCCATTCTTATTCGCTTAGATATTAGCTCAGCACTGGACACTGTGGAACACAATCTTTTACTCACCTGAAGTTGTTTTTGGTGTTTCTGGCAGTATTTTATCTGGTTTAAATCTTATTTGGCTGCATGTAGACAGTACATTGCTAAAGTCTGATATTAGTCCCTCAGGGCTCGATTTTAGGACCTTTTCTATTTAATCTATTTAAGTTATAATATTAATCTATTATATAATTTCCAACTTCTTATGATAAAAAGTATCATTACTATGTGTATGACACTCAAATTTATATTGATTGCAAACATGGTCAAAGTGACACTGTCTCGTTAATCACTAAATACATTTTTGAGATAAAGTCATGGATGGCTAACTATTTTATTTGTTTA
Source organism: Carassius auratus (assembly GCF_003368295.1). Taxonomy (NCBI): domain Eukaryota; kingdom Metazoa; phylum Chordata; class Actinopteri; order Cypriniformes; family Cyprinidae; genus Carassius; species Carassius auratus. The sequence goes on from NC_039273.1 coordinate 445,043, forward strand.
AACGTGATACGACTGAGGTTATGCTTATAGGCTGTCCTCACCAGGTATGCAAAGGCTGATCAAACCCCATTATACTATTGATAGTTTGGTACTAGATTTTCAAAAAAAAAAGAGGAATTTACGAGTTATATTTGATTTTTAATTGACATTTGACATCCATGTCCAAAATTTAGTAAATACTACTTTTTATTATTTTAGAGATATTACAAATTTGCATCCCATGATATACTTCTCAACGATGGAAAATTAATTAATATATTTGTTTATTTTTTTGTAATGCATTATTAACTGGCGTTTTTAAGCCCTCTTGAAATAAACTGCACTATATCCAAAATTCGGCTAATAGAATTGTAACTAGGACCACAACAAGCGATCCTATTGCTGAATAGCTTTATTACTTTCTTTAAAAGCATACTGACCCCAAATTTTTTGAACAGTAGTGTAGGTTTTAGCTATTATTGTACTGATGATGTTCTTCTCATCTATACTGAATGCACTTGTTCGTTGGGTCTTTTTTAAACCAGAAAGTTTTAAATCTTTCAGTTAGCAGAGCTACATTATCTAGTTAATATTAATTAATTTGTGGGCAATAGATGTTGGACTCTGGTTTGTTGTCATCACTTTGTGTTATAAATGTTTTAGTATTTGCAATTCACTCCGCACAGATAACACCATTTGAATTCCTTGAAAATGCCCTTTATTTGTAAACGTTTGGGTCCCTGTCCTGTGCATGATAACCTGGAATCAAAATGTTTCTCTGGATTCATCTTGTTAGAAATACAGATTATGGTTAGTTAGTAAATGAGCAACCAGGAGCCAGATCCTTTTATAGGAAGCAAATGTGCCTTTCTATGAAGCAGCTTCAATTTCTGAAACAATTTGGGGGGCAAACACTTTTCACTTTTTCCCATCACTGTCACACTTTTTTATGTCTTTGGTTTACTTTGTAAAATGACTGATTTGATCTCTTGAGTTCACGACAGATCGTGTTATCCAGTGAGCGCCGGTCACTGTCACTCATGAGACGAGCTTGTGCTCTAAATGTGATGTAACTGATGTAGCGGATATTTCAGGTAATGGGGTCTACTGTAATAGGATCAGCTCCTGGATTTACAAGTTATTTGAAGTGCCAAATGCACTGCATTGTGGGAATGTACTCATGCACATAAACATTTGGCATGTGACCGCTTGATTTTTTCCATGTACAGCGATTCCAAGAAGTGTTCGTCTCATCGAGTCACTCTCATAAGTGTCTGAACATCAGGTGTCTTTATGTGTGCGTCTCAGTGGATGCACAGATTGCTTCATGATGATTTTGAGTCGATGTATGAAGCCAGTTATCCTCAAATTTACAACACAGGACCCACAGATGTAGAGAATCACATTAACTAACAACATCCTCCACAAACTATCCAAAATAAAGACAAACTTTCAGGGAAAAAGCACAAGACTGTGACTGTGGTGGTACTCTTTCAAAAGGTACTAATATATAAACTTCAAACACTATTATGTATTTTTTTAAGTACTAAATGTACAAGTTAGTGGTAAATAAGGTACAGGTTTGTACTTTTATTTCTGAAAGTGTACTGATTGTCTTCATCTATTGATTTTGCAATTAAACCCAACAAACTTTTGTCTGTCAAATAAATGTTAATCTTTAGTTTCCAATAAATATCACCTGATTTTATACATTGCATCTGATTTTATCACATTCAGACGATTAACTGAAGTGTCCAAATAGTGTCCACTCTCTGTAGATGAGCAAAACAAATACATATTAAATATTGTGTTTCCGGGCTCCAAGCTGCTGATATTAAGGCAGCATCACTGCCTTTTTTCATCACATTTGTTGGACTTTTTCTGGACTGTCGTTCATGTTGGCTTTCAGTCGTCGGTTTAGTTTAGAAACTAGATGACTTGTTTTTCCTTTTCTGTAATCGAATGTTTAATCTACTCCTCGCTACGTCACCTGACCTGGTTCTGTGTGTCCCGTCAAGTCCGTGAGCGGTTCATGGCATTCACGAGGACACGTCTTACACATCACGTTGTGTGCAGATTATCAGTCTGTGTGTGTGTGTGTGTGTGTGTGTGTATGGATGCAGGATTAGGGTAATTCAGTGTGTCTGTAGGTTAGTATGTCAGTGTATCAGTAAGTCAGTAGGTTTCACCGGAACCTAAACGTCTTTGAATTAAACACACAAAGTGGCTGCTTCCTGTGTTTGCACACACGCACACACACACAGAGACACACACACACACACACAGAGACACACACACACACACACACGTATATGTATTAGTGCACAAACTATTTTTACTTAGAAATTGGCAGTAAGTTTCACAAACTATTACAAATAAATGGCAAGTAACAGTGAATTAAATATTACATTTTTTTACTAAAAAATCTGAAATAGTATTTTCTTGTAATCTAATAATCGCTGTTTCATCAACTTTGTAAAATAACAGTATGGTCTTTTTTTTTTTTTTAGGAAATGTTTCAAAATTGTTGTTGTTTTTCCATGCCAGTAAACACTAGACAACATCGTAACTTGTGTTGGGTCAGAGAAGGCGATGTGTGTGTGTGTGTGTGTGAGTGTGCCTGAGTGTCTGTGTGTGTGTGTGTGTGTGTGTATAATGACATGGGTATGACACAGGTATTACAAGGAGAGGGTGACTTATGAGGATATAACCCATGTCCCCATTTTTCAAAACACTTATAAATCATACAGAATGAGTTTTTTTGAGAAAGTAAAAATGCACAAAGTTTCCTGTGAGGGTTAGGGTTAGGGTTAGATGTAGAGTTTCCTATACAAATGTGATGTAGTTTTTGTATATATGTGTCTCGGCTTGTGAAAACATTGCTTTTTTGGCAGGAACTATGGGTACCATGGTACATTTTTATAAGTGCATTGAACATCTTAATGCAACTATGAGTTTTTAACTGAATTTTAGCTCTCTACATTACATTTAAATCCCTTTAGTTTATTGCAGATGTTGTTTGAAAATAACACGGGAAGCTTTACTGTAAATGCAACATTTTGACGTTTTGAGGTTGATTCATGTGCATTTACTGATACATGTTTTCTGATTTATAGCATCATTTTTGGTGTTTTTACTAATATTACTGGCATTCTGCTGGTGTGTTTACTGAATACAGTGAATGACACCCTTTCCAACTTGGCAAGACTTATCTGACCCGCTGAAATCAGAATCACGCGCCGTCAGTCAGGGACAGCATGCAACTCTGTACACAACCTGAGGAGAACTGCCAAAGAGTTTATCGTTCTCTTTAACTGGACGCATCAAGTTATGTCTCACGTACAGTTAGGTCCAAAAGTCTCAGACCTGAAGTGCTTCTCTTTTGCATTGCACAGTAGTCTGAGAGACAAATTTAGGTTTAAAATGAACAATATCTCATTGTTTGCTGGGTGTCATCTCAGATCCAAAGAGCTTCAATCAAAGGAAGACGGTTGTCTAAAGTCGAGTCATTTCTATAGCGCTTTATATAATGCATATTGTGTCAAAGCAGCTTTATAGTGTCAGACAAGAACATGATGTTTCAATGATGCAAACAAAAATCAGTTCTGCTGTAAAGTCATTTTTGTTGATTTTTCAGTTCACTGTTCATATTTCTTCTTCATTTCACATCATAACTTTTCTTGATTCCTGATTTTCTAAATGCTAAAACTATAGTTTTTGTGTTGTTCCTATTTATATTTGATGTCATGTTTGCAGCTAAACCAAATGAATAGATTTTTTTATGATGAACAATATTTTTTATGTCTTTGAAGTCATGCCAGAAAAATCTCACTGTTGTTTACTCGTCAAATATAGACATCTATAAAAACCAATTCAGTTATTTGCCCAAGCAAACACGCTCTTTGCCTTTTAGACGTTATTGATTGCCTTCATAGAAATACTGCTCTTTTCCAAGGATAATGATTAAATTACTCGTCGAGCGATAAGAGACTGTATGTGAAATATTGTAATATCGGTCTGGATTTGCTCATTAAAGGGATACAAAAGAACATGTCAAATATTAGTTTTTTTACTTTATTGATCCCTGATGTGACCTTTGTCCTCATTCAAGTCCTCTCATTAAACACACGTGAATAATAGATAAAATGTTTATTTTAAAAAAATGCACGTTCAACAATTACAATGTAAAATTCAGTACAGATTGCCATACCATCACACGTGTAAGAAAATATCCCTTTGTTAAAAAATTATAGAAATTAATCTCAGTTGAGTTTTCACTCTTTCATAGAGAATGAATGGCTTTAATATCGTGCCATAAGTTACAGTATCATTGTCGTCATTGGATTTGCATGGCTTGATTCGTACTAACTACGCAAAATAACATATAAAGTGCAGTTGCAGATCCCCTATGAATATGCATTCCTAGGAAGTGCTTCAAACGAAACAAAAGGAGAACATAAGACTTCAAATAAACATGGCAAAAAAAATACACCTGTAACATGTACAATGTAGATGATCGTACCGTTTGTAGATTATTGTACCACTTTTGCATAAATAATACACTTCCTTTAAGTTTTTAACATTGAGAATAATAAGTATCTGTTTGAAAGGAAAGCATATTTAGTTGCATTTGCAGTCTAAAGTAAGCTTTGAGAACTAATGTGAGAGGAATATTAATGCAGCACTTTCATTAGCTTCTGCCAGGCCTTTTCTGGGACGTGTGGCAATAGCTAAATGTTTACTGTCGGTAATGTTGGGTAACCGTGCTGAGTCAGGCCTAAAGCGTGGCTTTTACAGTGGCTTTGATTTCCCTGAGCATTTCAACATCTATAAAAACCCATAACCAATCAGCTGTGCTTCGACAGAAAGCCTCGATTAGAGAATATTTCGCATCTTCCTGATAAAGAAGTGTCCTGTTAGGGTTTGTGCTCTCCTGTAATTGTTCTTTACGTGCACCCGCAGGATTCGACGATCATGTCCGGGACGTCGGTCTTCACGATGGTGTGCTGCGAGTTGAAGTAGACCATGGAGAGCGGTCGTCTCTGGATGGGGACGCAGCAGGACGACACGGCCGTGTGGATGCCGTTGGCCTTCAGTTGACTGAAGACGGTGGCGTGGAAGGACGAGGCGATGCCGGGCGAGCCGGATAAATGCTGTGGACACTGTCCCATGCAGTAGTTCATATGGTAGCCCTCAGGCGCTATGATCCAGTCCTGCCACTGTATGTCACGGAACTTGATGTACAAGTCTTTTTTGCAGCACACGCTCACGTCGTCGCCGCATCGCAGCGAGCGTTTGCTCAGCAAGTGTTTGTTAGCATCGTCACGCAACTGCACCTGTGCAACTAGGAACGGCTGGTGCGAGGATTCGCCCGATGCTTCGCGACTGCACAGGTTTCGACCGCCGTCTTCGCAGTGCACCTCTAGACGGAGCCTCCGCTGACCGCCGTCCAGAAAGGCCTGCAGGGCGCTGGTGACAGGGAACGTGTGCCATCCGCCTCGTGACACATCCACGCTCCTCTGGAGCAGCAGCGTGCGATTGGCTCCGGCCGTCCCCGAGAGGTAGATCTCTGCGTTTACACGGCTGCCGTGATGAGGCGTGTCAGCCGGACGCACGTAAAGCCACAGAGACGACTGCAGCACCTGGACGCTGTGATCTTTCTCCTGCAGGAACTGGAACGACAGACTGGTGTCGATGCCGGAAGAAACCTCAGCATCTGGAGAGAAATCAGACACAGATGCTTAGAAGAAGTGCTTATAGTGCAACACACAAGTAAGACTTTTTCTGGGAATGTGCGAGACTGTAGGTAAATAGCTACACTGTATAAAAAATAAATAAATAATAATGTAAACAAGATTACTGAAAAGATAAGAAAATAGTATTACTGTCTTTATGCTTCAAGCACAATTCACGTAGAATTCTTTGTAAATTTACTAGAAAATTTAATTGAGTGAGATTTTTCTTTGGTAAAATTATTTGTGCTACAAACCAGTTTGTGTGTTTGTTATTACTTTAAAATTGAATGATGACAGAAAACTGTTTACATTATCAAGCAACACAAACGGCTGTTTATAATTTAAATTTTATTAAACTTTCAAGATTACAGAATTTAACAGCAAGTTCTCGAAACATTTATCACAAATTTTGCATGAAAAAATTTAAACACAGTTTAAAAAAAAATTAACTTAAATAAAAAGAAAAATTGTCCCGATAAAGCAAGAAGCCATGACACCGGAAGTCTGGCTTATTTAAATGACCACGCCCACACTAAGAAAAAACTAAAGATGCATTGGAACATTTTAATATTTAGTTTAAATGCACTTTACATACAATATATGTATTATATATTACAACGAACGCAAAAACGTTTAAAGATGATTTTATTAACGATTTAGAGCCACCATAATTCAGATGTACTTTGTAAATATTTATAGGCCTATAACATTGTTTAGGGTAGGCTATAGTTTGTTAACAATTTAAGACACGGAACTGAACAGTGGAAAACAACAAATTTGAACGGAACTGAACAGTGGAAATTCAACAAATTTGAACGTATAGCTAATTTTGAGAAAAAAAGTATTTCTGTGTATACCGTTCCTAAAATAATTCTGTTCACTGTGAGAATTAGTGTAAAGGCACGTGCGCGCGCACGCACCCGTTTCTTCTGTAAACTCTCTGTAAGTTAGATGCACACTCACCGACATCAGCGAAGCTCACGATCTCGTACGCCTGGTTGCTCGTGCGCGAGAAGGGCACGTTATTGTCCAGCTCCAGCGTTCCGTCCTGTCTGACGCGGCCCGCGTGGAGCTTGCGCAGCGCCGTCATGAGCGCGGCCCGCGGTAACGTCTGCGTGATGTTCGGCCTCTCCTGCAGGTGAAGCTTGCTCAGGATCTGCTGTTTGGCCATCTCGACCAGGTAACGCTGCTCACTGCCCTTCTCCATCGCCGGCATACCGCACGTCGGACAGCCGGTAGCGGCCGCGCTCGTTCCACTCACCGTGAGCGCGCTCAGCACCACCAGCGTGGACAGCAGCACCGCGGACGCGAGCCCACACAGGTGCGCCCACGAGAACGACACTAAGACCATGTTGACTTTGCTTTCGCTCGTTTGAGTCTTGACAGATTTGGGGAGACGCGCACTAGCGAGTGGACGGAGAGGACTGAGCCGCACCTGAGCACTCAGAAGTGGAGTAATCCATCAAAAGTTGTGATCCGTTTAAAGGACGCACCAGTGACGCTCTGTCCGTCACACATGCACACGCGCTCGAGGGGAGGGAGAACGCGCTGCTGGGATGCACATCATACACACTCCTCTCTGAAGCATATATAGCTCTGCTGGGGTTAATCATTAGCGCGAACAAATAAACATACGACACTTACAGTGCCACGTCGAGCCACGGCTGCCCAAGCGAAGTCCAGACTCTCACCTCTGTCCCAATGACCTCCAGCATTGTAACCCTGGAGCATCCAAACCAAACAGAGCACAAGACAACACGAGATCGGTCAATCTGACGCAAATGTGCGGACACTCAGCCAACCTGCTCGGTTAAGATCCCGAAATATGATGATTAAAATAGTTACTTTGCCAAAAAAAAGAGCATTCTGCATCACTCACTGTCATTCCTATTTGGAGGGTGTTGTTTGGTTCCTTACGTTAGCAATTAAACCAAAATGCAATCCAGAGTTTCAGGATTGCTTAGTGAAAGTCGAACATAATAAAAGATTAGTTTAAGATTTAAAGATTAGTTTTCTTTCTTTCTTTAGAAAAAAAAGTTAAAGAATTGCTATCATAGTTTGGAGTTTATATATAGGCTATAAGCATAGTGCTGATACTTGGAAGTGGTAAATAATACAAAGTTTATTGGACTAAATCTTTTAACAATTTCACGTTTAATTCAGCGTTATTTGCCCATTTTTTAAGTGATATTTATTCAAAATGTCATTTTTTTGCTTGTGCATCAAACTTTTCACTGTCTGGTCATTTAACACTTAATGTATTGAACTACAACGGTGAAGAATATCGATGCAATCTTTTTCATCCCTACACGGGCATTAGAAGTGATTGATGGTGATTAATTAACACAGAGATGATGATTAATGAACCCGCAGACATTGAAGGGATGCTCGCAGTGCGCAGGCGCCGTCTAGTGGACACACATCAGTGTTCAGATGATGATGAATGTCCTCTGTGCATGAGTTACTGTTGCGTTTATAAATGCATTTGTAAACTGTCACGTTTCTCCTCTTTTTGTATTAAAGTTTAGTGTTATTTGTCGTTCATCATCTGCCATTTGTCTTGTGATAATCACAGAATTCTTTAAAAATGGTATCGTTTGTATTCTCGACAAATGTTTGTTGTACCAAATGTGTCCTGATAACCTTTAACTCTCTTGCTTCTATTTCTTTTTTGAGCGAGTCTTTTTTAGCCACATCAGTAAACACCATGTTCTATCAAATGCTTTGGTTTGGTTTGCCTCTCAAGTTATATTTAGATGTCGAATTTAATCATTTCAGACTAACATCAGCCTAAGTGCTTCACAGACAACTGTTATGCCACTAAATACTGAAAAATGTGTTTTAATATTTTATTAGGGGAGATTGAGAACTTTAATTACAGGAAATGTTTGCTGAAGCTGACATATGTGTTTAGACCGAAACTGCTCATAAAGACATCACAGCATGTGAAGTATCAGGAGTTAATAAGAGTTCTGACAGAGACACTACTGCATTTTAAAATGTCATATACTCTAATTATGATTGCTTCATTTTTTAAAATCCAGATAACATGATCCAATCACTACTGCTAGTTAAAGCAGTTTTTTTTTCATAAATTGCTACATCTCAGTTCTTACATTCCAACACATCAAAGCTCATATTGATTACAATGGTGCATAAAATGGTTATTTTCATATTGCTTAGAAACAAATCTTACATTTTAACTGAAAAGTAACATTTCTGACTGAGTGATATAAGCATGCTCAAGGTTTAATTGCCCTCATCCAATTTTTTTTTTTTTTTTTTTTTTTTTAAGGACATGGGGGCAAACCAATCCAGTTTGATCCAGTGCAGTGCAGTAATGCATCAGTTTGTTAGAGACACTGACCTGACTGCTGATCCAGCAGATCAGTTGCACAAAAATACCCAAGATTGTGAAAATGACCCCACAAGATGACCTAATGGGCTCAACGAGTGTTTGAGAAGAAATATTCCATCATCACATTACAGGTACAAGCTGATCTGCCGTGGTCACACTATATAGGAGAAAGGTGAAAGTGAAGTGTGAGTTTATTGTGTGCTTTATTTGGAATTTGGAAGAAAAATCAACAAGTAACAGGTAGGACACATGCACTGAAACCATGCCAAGTCAGTGGATCGGCACGTCACTCATGGAAACCTGAAATCAAGCACAACACGTGCTGCCAAACCTTTTGATTTGACTCATAAGCTCAACGTTTGTCTTTGTTTTAAATGTAAAATTTAAACAATATGAGTCTGACATCTAAGCTAGACTCTGCTTTGAAATATTAGAATGGACCAGAGTTTTAATTAAATGGACCAAAGTTTTATATTATAAAGTATAAATACAATTATTTTTATTTACTGTATTTTGTACAGTAGCCAATGTACACCATTTCAGAATATGTACAATACCATTAGAGAATAAAATCTTAAATATAAAAGATGTTTTGTGAAAAAAAAATTTTTTATTTGACTTTGTTCAGTAGCCAGTAGACACAATAAACAAATGCAAATGTATTGGAGTACTTTTTGCAAGAAAATAGTGTATTAGTTTTTCATGTTTAATATAATGTTTTATTTGCAAGTTTATTGTAACTGTTTGTGAAATTAACTAGCAATTTGTGCATTGTAAAATGTTAACAGAATTTTTTTTCTTTGCACATTAACCAAATACACCATGCCAGGATAATCAAAATATTCCAAAATGTGTGTGTGTGTGTATACAGTTAAATTTGATAGCATCTCCCTCCATAAATTTCTGTGTAAAGTGTTTTGAAGTTTATCAATGCATTCATCAAGTGGAAATGTCTTTATAGTAAGACAAAAGTGTCTTAGAAGTACCCTTTTTATTAACAATTATCTGTACAATTCAGAATTTTGGCCAAGGAAAAATAATGTGATCAATCACCAAATTATCACAGCAAGTCAAATAAAATATTTATAAAAAGATGTATTTATAAGTATACCTTTCCTACATTTTTGTGAGCAATGCCTTTTCCTGTACACCGTAGACCAGTGTTGTTTTTATGATGTCAGAAAAAGCAATGAGGACGTGTTTTTCTGTACTTGATGAGAAGATGGAGAACAGGCAGGCAGTAGTTCAGCATGTGTCCTCATTCATGTGCAAGGCCAGCCACTACGCTCGTCATGGTGCACCTGGACGGAAGTACCTCCCAAGTGACATGTCAGTAACCAACATGCACCGGCTGTTCCAGGAGCAGAATCACAGGGACATCAGTTACTCCCTGTATTACAATGTTTTCTGCACCTCATTCAACTAAATGCAGTGGACGACACAGTTACACAAGTCTCCCATTGGCCAGACCTACTACTCTAGGAAGCTTTACATGTATGTGTTTGGTGTTGTGGTGCACCATGGAGAGAGGAGTCTGCAGCCACTGAGTGACTGTCATCTCTACGTGTGGCTTGAAAATCAAAATAGAAAAGACAGAAACATGACCACCCCTACCCTGGACCACTGCCTGAGAACCAGCCTAAGGTGGATATATAGCGTTTTGCCCAAAACTAACTCATAATCTTATTATTATTAATCAATCTTTGAATATACTATTCCATATATTTATGATGTATTGTTTTTTTTTAACCAATTTAAGATGTTTGACAATGTTAAGATAAATATGTTGCATTTTTGCATCGTTTTTTACTTATTTATGAACTATTTATGGACATAAAATTAAATAAAAAATATCCTGGATTTGAAGAATATTGTGTCCCTGGCCTTCGCTGAGCTCAAGTAATAGTTTAATGTACAAAAATTGTGAATGAACTTGACAGTTGATGTCTTAAATAATAATGTAAAATAACCAACATTTCTCAAAATGGATATATCTCGTTTTGCAACGAAACTCTTCATATATACATATAGAGAGAAAAAGAGAGAGATAGAGATTGATGTTAATGGCGCTGAATATATAATTGTTTGTTACAGTTTAACTCTTACAAAATAAATTGCAACAAGGGATTACAATATCAATAAAATATAATCAGATGCAATCAATTGCCTATTTTTAAACCCTTGTTTGCATATTCATCCGACAGCGCCATCCTCTGTTTCCTGTAAGCACAAACACATGGAACAGTGACGTAAAGCGCAGAAAGAGACAGCGTTCTTGTTTAAGCGCGTTCCCGTTCTTTAATTCGTTCGTTCGCTGCTCCTGAACACACAAGAACGCGGATCAGAACCCACACTGCTTTCAGATGCGAAACTCCCAAACTCCGAGTTTTTGTGTCGGGGTCTTTTTGTGAGGTTTACCTCTGACGTCACGGCCCCGCCCACTCGAGCTCCGGTTTGATCACTGCGCGCTGCTGACAGTCGCCGCGAACTCGTGCTCGGCCGCGATTTAACGGCTTTAAGCGGCGGCGGGCTGTCGTTTCTCGGCTACCGGAGGGTTATGACTCTAAACATGTTCACCTAACCCATCCTGAGCGGTGGCGATGCCCGCACGAGCTCGTGAGGCGGCCGATTGTCATTTCGATTTAGCTGGCGTTCGCTTAGCCGCCACAGGCTAATTAATTAACCCTTGCTGTGAGGTAAATATTGACTCCAAATCACCGGAGACGCAACAAAAACGCCACAGAACGCCGAGCTTCAGCGAGGACCAGCGCTGTTTCGTCGTGTTGGCTGAACGTGAGGGATTAACGGGTAAGTGTCGCGTTTAACAAAGTGTTATTAACGTTACTCTGATTCTGAGGAGAACGGTGCCGTTCTGATTGATCTAACGTTATTCTGAACGGCAGCGTCGTTCTCGATTCGTCACGTTTTAAATTGATCGTTTATTATTAAAACCTCTGCTCATCAGAACAGTTATTTCGTTTAAAGCTCCGAGAACGATAAGTAGAATAATTTTATTTTAATAAGCGTGGTGTTTTGTAGTGGAAAGGACGTTTCTTAGAACGTTTGTTTGTTGTTTTTTCGGCAAATTAAGTGTGGAAACATTGACACCAGGGTTGCCAGGTTTGCACAAAAAAACATTTAATCGCATCTCGAAACAAGCCCAGAAATAGCCCAGTCGTGTTTAGAAGGGGTCCCCAGTTAAAAATCGTGTTCTGGAGGTAAAATACACGTTTCTGTTAAAATACGCCTTCCAGAAACTAAATAGCAGGTTCGTGATGTCGCTTCAACTCGCGGACCTGAAGAATAACCTGCGGCAACGGTGTAAAAGTAACCCGAATCCGCGGGAAAACCGCAGACTTGGCAACACTGATTGACAGCCAATGAGAATCATCGAGCTCGAGCATTTAAAGCGACAGACTAATAAACAGAACGTTATCGTTTCTGGTGTGAACGGGCCTTAATACTTATTTTGAGCTTGATTCAAAGTGTAATGGTCACTATGTTGTTAGTATTTACCAGGTTAGCAGGTCCGATGATCATATATCATATAAAGTACTGTGATAATGCCATGTTTTGATTTGGATGTAACCACGACCGTAACACTTTACCTTTGAAGCACCATGGTACATGTGGTAATATCATGGTTTGTTGAGTCAGGGCCTCATCCTGAAATATTACAATACAAGGTACAGAAACTTGTGTGTAATTGTGCACAATGCAGCTGTCTTCAGTCTTGTAGTGCGCACTTGGCTTAATATTATTTTCCCACTGTAAATTATTTTCTTTTTTCTGTGCAGTGGAAATGTTCTTCATGGATGCATCCAATGCCAATAAAGAACATTTATTTTTAAGAGTGTAAGCGGGGTCTTGAGGAAATTCTTGTTCAAGAAGTTGCATTGTGCATGACGTCTGCATGTAGAGTTCTGTGTTTGGATTTGCATGAAAGAAGAAAGCCATGTTCAGCGGGTTCAAAATGTTCTTGATGGACTTCTGGAGAAGTCTTGAGATGCTTTAGATCCCGTCACAGCAGACATAGAGTAGAACAACACTGCTTTTTAACATTTTTGCACCCACAGCTTCAGTAATCAGGCTTGTCAGATCACAGTGTTGTTTGAAAGACTGACCCTAGTACCCTACTTTGTGATTTTTACATGGTTTTGCCCCATGAAAAGCTGAAGATACACACTATGTTATTAGAAGAGGTTATGATCTCAGATCAGGTGTGTTGTGTTTAAAGGTGTTTTGAGCTTTAGTCAGCACTCAACTGTCAATCACTCTCGATCCGTGTCCATGTGTTCTTGATGAAAGGAGTTTCTCTAGAAGAGAATAGATCTGATATCCCTCTGATCGCTCTCTTCGATTGAGGTTTGAGGTTTGTGTTTGGCTTTGCATGACAGAAGATATGATTGGCATTGCTTTAAAGCTCCTGGAAGAGTCTGGAGTGTGTTTGTGATTGTCAGTATCATATAAACAGAGATTGTCCTGAGAGGCGACGTCCAAGCGTTGTGGTCGAGACGCTCTGTTCCTTTTGTCGCTGATACAGTAGATAGGGGTAGTTGTTTTAGTAAACAAGTGCAGAAATGGGAAAATCAATCTGCTGAATTATTCAGGAGTGCAGAAACACTTAATTATCAGCGTTTGTGTTCGCTGAGGATGAATTCTGCTGCTCCTTTTCTAACACAACCGTTTCATCCAAATAGTTTTTGGATTGTAATAGTAATAATCAGTGAAATTCTCATTATTGTGTGTGTGCTGAAATGTCACAATTAACAGATCATGAGAAAATACTGTTAAATTCAGCAGTTTATTTTGTTCTCCTATTGTGTGAAGTGTTTCTGTTTAATTGTTTTGTTGCAATGCTTATTCATAAGAAAGATAACTAACAGCACTAAAAACACTGGATGCATTTTATAAATTGTTTTTATGCCTGGAAAACTCAGAATTAATTTGGGTACCAAAGTTTCTGAATTAGGCATGCAACAAACTTTAAAAATGTCAAATGTTTCCCCACAAAATCCTGCATTACATGCACATAAATAACAATTTGATGCATATTGCATGTATTTTACATTGTGGAAATGGCGTTTATTGGATCAAATGTTATTTTCGATAGCATGGTGAATGTTTGTCAATGAGTGAGAGGCTTCTAATGGATATTTGGTGTTGACCGTATCTTCTGTAAGTTTTGGCTTTAATAACATTCCACAAAAATAGGCAAGAATGTGTTTCAGAAGTTGTATAATCACACTAATATTCCTGATTGACTTGAAAGACAGTTAACATTCATTGTTGTCATCAATTCAGCTGCATTGACAGTCAGATGAGAATGAAAATTGAACTGAATAACACTAACTTCTCAACATCAACACTGTTATTGAACTGAACTAACTCAATATTGAACTCTATTGATCTGAACAACGACTCGATTGCTGCTTTTCCACTGATATTGAATGTTTCATAATTGATTCATTATGCAATATCATTTTCCTGTTTATTATTTCAAAGCTTGAATCTGTATCTAAAGCACTACAGAAGTAAATGTGAATTATTTCTGTGCATATGAAGAGTAATCGACACATTTCGATCTGTTCTGAGGATTTATTCCTGGAGATCATGTAGTGAAGTCTGCGTTCTCTGTCTTGTTGTTGGGAAAAGCATGTTTAGCAGTGTTATCAGTCCCATCATACCTGTTGAAATGCACATCTCTGCTGCATCTGTATTTTAGTGTTAACACAGTTTGCATGTTGACTGGAAAATAACCAGGTCTTGGTAGATTAGTAGTTATATGCACATGCATGTGAAATCTGATTGATGACACGGGTCTCATGGGATTCATCTTTCAATAATCAGCCGGATCTCGAGGTGTGTTTCTAGAGTTGTGCTTTAATTCAAACACGTTAGGATGCATCTGTGCTGCGGACTGTAATGCGCTTTGAAGGCGCAGTCCTCCCACATTTGAGATGGCGGGTGTTCGCTCATATTTAGCTGGAAGGGCTGCTGTAATATTAATCAGGAGCCGTTTGTGAACCTGACCGTGCCGTTTGCTCTGGATCCTGAGTGTGTGTGTGTGTGTGTGTGTGGTTTCGGATCATCTTGTGTTGGGTTTGCAGCAGCGCTGTGTTTTTTTTTTCTTGGGAGATTTGAAGAGCTATTTTTAGCCTCCTGCTGGAGCATGGAGCATGTGCTGTGCCTCCTTCCTCTCGCTCGCTCTCTCGCTCATCTCATGATGCTTTAGATTCTCCTTCCTCTCTCACGCCTTTCTCCCTCTAATTCCCACTTCTTCTTCTCATCTTGTTCTGTGGTTCCTGTCCTCATTTTGTGTTTTCGGCACGACCACCTCCCCGCCGCTTCCCTGTGGATTCCTGCTTGTGAATTATTAATGTTTGCTGGATGGCGTTGAGGATCGCTGCTCTTACGGAGGATCACCGTCAGCTGTCTGCCTTGAGAAGGGACAGACAGTTTTGTGTTTGCAAAACTACATGCTTTCAGAAACTAGGCCTTGAAATAAAGTTACGTTTTCAGTTAGTTGCAAACCACAACAGATGATACATTTAAAATGTAAAAAACATGCAATGTATTCACTTTATAATATATGTAATGCAGTTACTCTGAGAAAACATATTTCAGTCTTTCTACAAAATTGCATGTTATTACCATTTTTTTGTAATTCATTGAGACGTTTACAAGCACTTCTTGAGTGAAAATGGTTAATCATCTGCATCATGTTTTCAGTTTGTTTGTATTCCTGTTGAATGAGTGCATTACATGAGCGCACGTTTATTTCTATCTGTATAGAAATAGTTTCTAATCAATGCCACTGTTATTAGTTTGTTATACGTTTTCTATTATTCATTCTTGTTCTGAATACGGTTAAGTTTAAAGGATTAAAACTTAGGATTAAAGGAAAAAACTTTCATGTTTGTCCATGAAATGATTTTGTCGTTTGAGACAAATTCTGAAAACCCTAATAGATCCCTATAACCCTTGCATTGTGACTTATCCTATGATCACCGTCAAACTGTCTTCGTTTTTCAAGACGAGTAATGATCAGAATTAATGTAAGAGATTTTCGTCTCGTCCTCCGCTCATAATTCACATGATTCGTTGCCTGTGCTGTGATACACACCGCTGTTTTCACGTGGGTTTGTAGTGACGTGAGGATGAGTAAATGATGACGGGACGAGGCGAGTGTCTGTCCTGTTGCTGGAGATGGACAGTAAAAGCTACAGAAACCGACAGCACAAACACACATCTCCAGTTTCTATTGATCTGGGATTCTCTGACCTACTGTCTCAGTCCTTGCTTTACTACACAGATTTCACTTGGACGTCAGGAGGTGACCGGACACGGCTCTCAGCACACTTCAGAAGGTGTTGGGCTCATTGGTAAATGAAGACAGAAGTGCTTTTTCTTTAACATCAGTAGGTTTGCAGTCAGCTGTAGTGTAGCTATGTGAATAGTTCAGGTCTTGTTCTCCTGTTCCCGGTCTTTCTGTTTCGTCCAGAACTTTAGACCGGAATCCAAATGTATGCAAACCAGTTTATTGCGTGTGCATGCTCAACACATGTTCTTGTTAACAAACCTCAGCAGCACTCAAGTGTGCGATTGAGTTTCCTTCAGTATGCACCAGTAAACCACTTGTGGTATTCAGGGAGAAGATATAAATAGTATGAATTTTAACTTTACTATCGCTCTGATGTTTTGTTTTTTTGGGTTATTTGGGTTAAGCTTCTCATGGGGATCCTTGGAAGATTTTTACATCCTTCTGTTAGTACAGTTTGTAATATTTCATTACTGTTCATGTTTTCAGTTCTGCAGTGTGACGCCTCCAGAGAACTTTAGCATTAAATAAGAGAAAGTTTTAATTATTTGTGTGGAATCTGCAATACTGGTCAGAAACAATGAGTCAAAATAGATGAACACTTTAAGTATCAGCTGACTCTTTAAATATCAGATGCAAACAGGGTTATTATAGTTCATTAAAACTAAAGCTAGAATCATAAAAATAAAAAAAAATTCAGTTTTCCCGAATACTAAATTTAAAACTGAAAAAAGAAGGTTATAGGCACATTAATAAAGTAAATAAAAAGACAAAAACACAAAGTAACATTTTTATGAATTAAAATAAAAATAACACTAAAATAACACCAGTTTAAAATATTATTATAATTCCATGCATGCATTTTTAAGCACTCATATTAATTAAGAGAGACATGGAATATTTGTGCATTTATAGTTACATTTTTTCAACAGGAACTAGTTTTGCAGCCAGAACATATTTTGTCTAATGCAAATAAATTATTTTAACCTTTAATCTGAAAGAGTCCCATCAGTTTGTGTGCTTTTGTCTTTAGCACGGTGTTTTCATAAGCGTTGAGTTTCTCATCAATGCAGTCAGTCTGAGAGCGAATGAGTGACGGAGATTGGAGGGAGGATGAGTAAATGAGCGCATGCTCGGAGTGAGAGAGCAGCTGTGCTTCATTCAGAAAAAGCAGGGGGCGTCAGGAACGAGGCGAGGGAGGAATCTAAGCGGAGAGGTGGAGATCAGTCTGTTCTCTGTTAGTGTGGACTGAAATGCGCTCGGCGCTGCCTCAGAGCCGCAAGCAACGAAGGATGCACGGAGATCAGCGATAAACCTGCAGATACAGTAAGCCGTGTGTGTGGTGCATGAGCACGTGTGTGCACGCTTGTGAAAACTGTTGCATCTTGAATTCATCTCGTTTTCACAGTGATCTTAAAATCACACTCAAAGCGTTGTACTTATGACTAAACCCTCAGGTGCATTATGGGATATGTAGTCTGAAGCTGTGTGACTCTGTACGAGACGGGAGAAAATGGGTCTGAGAGTTTAGAAGAGATGTGCTGAAGTTTGTGTAAGGCATTGGCATGTCTATGTGTCTGCTTTCAGAAGTGACACACAACCGCAGCTTTCTGGGTTTTGACATCATTCACTGACGTCAGAGGAAGCCGATAGAGGGGAATGTTATGCAATCGATTCACCTGGATGATACCAGGATCTGTACTTTACATGCATGTTGATGTTAGCTGCGTGAACAACAGGCTTCGGTGTGGGTCAGTTGCTCATGCGTGTGCGATCTCTATCAGCGAGAGAGAGAGAGAGAGAGAGAGAGAGAGGCTGAGAGTCTGCTGAGGTAATGAGGAATTCCCTTCCACCGTGTCCTTGCGTCCTCGTCCCGCGCGCCGGGGGCGGATCGCTACATGAGCGAGGCGTCATTCATGTCAGAGCGGAGGAGATCAGAACACGCAGGACATCAGGAGGAGGCATAGCAGGGGAACTTTCTTCAGAAATGTGTCATTTAATATCTAGATGTTCTAGCTATCGCATCATATGTGACCCTGGAGCACAAAACCATCAGTCGTAAGGGTCCATTCTTCGAAATTGAGATGCATGCATCATCTGAAAGCTGAATAAATCATCTCTCCATTGATGTGTGGTTTGTTCGGAGGACAATATTTGACTGAGATGCAACTATTAGAAAATCAGGAATCCTGAGGGAGCAAAAAAAAAAATTAATCATTAAAGTTGTCCAAATTACGTTCTTAGCAATGCATATTACTAATCAAAATTGACGTACAGTAGGAAATTGACAAAATATTATTAAGCACGATAAAGCAAAATGAAACAATAGTGGTATGCATGAATATGATAATTAAATCACAATGGCTATTATTGAATTAAATATGATTTTCTTAGTGTAGCGTTGCACTAGGTTTGTTTACACGCACACGGCTCATATTCTAGTGTTTTCAGTGTCTTGGATCTAGGGGTGTTTGACAAAATTATACGTTGAAATATTTTGTAGAGCTCTGCATTTTAGCCCGGCCCGGTTTGTTTTCTTTATTTTATAAAAGCACAATGTTTTGTGGATATTGAGAGTGCAGACTAATAAAAGTAGACCCTTTGCAGTTATGAATGATGAATAACTCTTACGTCTGTGAGAAAAAATCACTGCATATTCAATAGTGGTTGACCAATATTATTTTATTTTTTATTTTTTTACTGCAGATGCCGATATGTTGGAGGGGGGCTGATATAAAGCCAGTATAATAAAAAAAAATAATATAATATTTAAGAAATTTGATGATAGAATAAAAAATAAACGTGAAACATAAACACTTTAGATGAATAAAGTATTTTTTACAAATAATTATTTAATAAATATATATTAAAAAGTAGGTGAACACTGTGACAAACAGCACTCAGTATTCTGGGAAGTTTTTGTCCATTAGGGAATCATATTTTTTAAATAAATCTCATTTTGCACACAGAGATAATGATATGAATATGACAGTGGGCAAATACATAAAGTGCAGCATAATTTGAAAATTTAAAGCATTTAATTCACACAGACTGACCATCACACGGAGAACACTAATTATAATACTTTCTGTATATATTAATTCCTTTGTTTAACTGTTCTATCTGATTATTAGACAGACTTCTATCTGTATTAGACGGAAGTGTTAACGATGACGAACGAGAGACAAAGTGTGAGCACTGTGTGCTGCTGAATATCTGAAACCGTAGTATAAGCTGTTTTGGGAGAAGAAAAAAAAAAAAAAAAAAGACTGGCTCGGGTCGGTAATTCTGAGAAGTAGTCGGACACCGGCCCGGCTATGACCTAATACACACACACACACACACACACACACACACACACACACACACACACTTTCGCTCACACTCTCACACACACACATACTCACACTCACACTGCCACACTCTCACACACACTTGCACATACACTCACTGTCACACTCTCACACACACTCGCACACAGACACACATTCTCATACTCGCACATACTCACACTCACACTGTGTCTCTCTGTCACACACTCACACACACACACACACACACTCACACACATTCTCACACTCGCACATACTCACACTCACACTGTGTCTCTCTGTCACACACTCACACACACACACACACACACACTCACACACATTCTCACACTCGCACATACTCACACTCACACTGTGTCTCTCTGACACACACACACACACTCACACACATTCTCACACTCGCACATACTCACACTCACACTGTGTCTCTCTGTCACACACTCACACACACACACACACTCACACACACACATTCTCACACTCGCACATACTCACACTCACACTGTCTCTCTGTCACACACACACTCTTACTCACACATACTCAAACTCTCACTGTCACACTCACACACACACATTCTCACACTCGCACATACTCACACTCACACTGTCTCTCTGTCACACACACACTCTTACTCACACATACTCAAACTCTCACTGTCACACTCACACACACACATTCTCACACTCGCACATACTCACACTCACACTGTCTCTCTGTCACACACACACTCTTACTCACACATACTCAAACTCTCACTGTCACACTCACACACACACATTCTCACACTCGCACATACTCACACTTACACTGTGTCTCTCTGTCACACCCTCACACACACACACACACTCACACACATTCTCACACTCGCACATACTCACACTCACACTGTCTCTCTGTCACACACACACTCTTACTCACACATACTCAAACTCTCACTGTCACACTCACACACACACATTCTCACACTCGCACATACTCACACTCACACTGTCTCTCTGTTGCACACACTCACACACTCTCTCACACACACACACACACACACACACACACTCTCTCTCTCTCTCTCTCTCTCTCTCTCTCACTCACACACACATACAGAGCGATGCTTGTTCTCCTGCAGAATGGCTCCACGCGTGTGCATCTCCACCTGAGCCTCACACAAACACAGGTTATTTTTGGACGCTGTGTGCCAGATCAGAGTCCGTGTCAGCGAGAGAGAAACAAAGAGCGAGCGAATCCTCTGCAGAGATTCCAATAAACCAGAGAAATGGAGACGGCACAAAGCTGCTCTCCTGAATAAAGTATCTGCGTCTATAAATAACACGCAGCGCTCTCACGCTCTTACTTCGCCATATTTTCCCTCCTCATCCTGTAACCCTCGTGAGATCATTCGCTCTTTCATTCTTCAACATGTACGAAGCAGTTATTTGATGATTAATCTGGTTTGATCATTGATACTTACACACCTTCTTTGGATAGTCATACAGCTTCTGATTAAATGGTTTATATTAGGGATGTCAAATTTCGATTATTTCCATGATTGATCGTCGTTTAAATTAACGATCAATTAATCGATTAATCGTTAACCATAATACAGCAAAATGCGTCTATTGCAGGCACACAGTCAGCGGTATGACAGGATGTGCAAAAGCCACACACACACACACACACACACAAAACGCTTTCTCACTTGAATTAAAGAGGTTTTAGTCTGAATAAAATGCTAGTAGCAGGATTATAAAATGAATAGATGCGATTATGATCATTTGATAAAATGAAGAGAGCGCGCCATACTTTTGAGGTCATTTTACTTTGTTGACAGTTTCCAATCCCGCACGGAGAACGCTGAACGCGCATCTTTAAATGGTTTTGTGGTGCTCGTTGTTGTATTTTAAAGCACAATTGCGATGTTTTCAACTGACATTATTGTATTTAAAATAAAATTATCCGAAATGTGGAGCGCGTGTGACTGCGCTGCACATTAAGTGAACTACCAACTACATCGGCGCTGCTGCACCAAAACACACTGTTGCTCACATTAATTTGATCCTGCTGGATTCTGTAAGAAAATGTCAGATTTTTCAAAATCCGGCATACAGCGCATTAGATCGTGACAGTGCATGCGTGCAGACGAGGATGAGCGAGCGCGGCTTTGGCTAGATTTATTTGGAGGTTATTGCTCATGTCTCATTCGCCACAAATCGAAATGTTTCCATATTCGCAATGTATTTGAATGTTAAACTATTATTTATAATGTAAACTAGGCTTGTACTTAACACGTATTCGCATATAGACGGAAAAGATGATCCTCTTCATATGAGCAAAAATGTCCTTGGCATAACAGCAGAGTGGACCGGTATACTACGGTCTATTTAAACTGAATGCTCCAGGAATGTGTCGGTCACAGCGCCTATTAATCGCTGTTTTGAATCCAGCAATTATTTATTTAGAAATGATAAGATCTGATTATGACAAGTGTGGTATAAAAGCTTTGTTTATTAGAGGAATAATAGGTTAACTGGAAAATGATCGCGACCATGCTTTTGGACCCCATAGTCTTCATTTACGCGGCTTTGTTCTGGTTTGCCGGTTGGTCACGAATTTCCACAAATTCAGTATATTTAGGCATTGTTTCTTTTCCTAAATCTTCATAGTCTAACCCTCTAATTTCCCAGGTTTATTTTATTATCTTTCGCTTTTAATAACTGTTTTCGCATCTCTTACTGTGGTAAACATGGGAAGGGAAATTAAAGATTTCATGAATTAAGAATTCGTTCGATTTATTAATTTGTTCCCTTATTTCACTTAAATCATGGGTTATTTAGGGAACACAATTAATGAAACATGGACGATTGCCACATTAATAATTCGTAGGAATGAATTAACAAGTTGTAGGAATGAATAGACTACCTGTCACTGTGTCCCGCAGCCCTGCAAAGCGCACGATATAAAACAGTTATCTGATGAAATGATTAGTAACTACATTTCTATTGCATTTAATGTTGAAGAACTTTTATGTTGTTTCTATTTTAATGTACATTAAAGTTTAAATCACATTAAAAGCTTAATTTGTACATTGTGAATGAATGATGATGCTTTTATATATCGTCACCGTCACTCACAGCCGCTCGCACGTGTTGAGTGCGCATGAGCCGCACGCAGCCCAACATTGAATGGGTTAACCGACCATCGATAGCCTTAATCGATTGCATCTCTTATCGACAATTAATCGATCATCGATTAATCGTTGACATCCCTAGTTTATATAAATCTATATGATATAATACATGTATATGTGAATGTTATAAATGATGTGAAAACCTCAAGCATTAAATCAGGTTGTGCAACATAAAACCGTGATTATCAGTTCACAAAGGCTGGGAAGTTTATTAAATCTAAACACAGAGCATGTTTTATGTGGCACTGTGTTTATTTAAACTCATACAGCTCATGATTCGGTCTCGTTTCACTGGCCTTGATGAACAGAAAAATATTAGTTTTGTCGGTTTTTTTTTTAGTTGTACTGTAATATAATAATAATACTTTTAAAAGAAAACAAATTCAAAGTAAAATATCACAATAGTATTCATTAATATTTTAATATTATTATTATTATTATTGTTGTTGTTTTAGATGTTGTAAAATAAAATTATAACATTTTTATTAAATATTTTTTTACAGTGAAATCACAATAGTATTGTTTAATTTTTTTATTTATATTAATATTTTTTAATGTGCAATTTATCAGTTGTACTGTAAAATAAAATTATAAAGTATTTTCTTTATTCTTTTAAAATAGTACAGTAAAATATTACAATAGTATTATTTCATTTCAAATGCCCTTTTTTATTATTATTAGTCATTTTGACTAATAAAGCACTGCAAATTTGGAGTTTTTTTCTAACATTGCATTTGAAAAAAATTGTGCAGATAAATTGCAAACCATAAAAATAAATATTAGGATTTTTTTTAATGTATTTTTCCCCAAATTGTAATTAAAAAAAAATCTATTAGCATTTTTTCATGTATTTTCCCCTCATATATTTATTATTATTTAGTATTATTACAAATTAATTGCATACATTTGTTGACTAGTTGGTAAGTTGCCTGAACAGCTAGTTAGTTTTATGTCTAGTAAATTGCACACTCATCTCAAAAAAGGCCTGTATAGTCATTCACCTGACGTTTACTGATTTTCACTTCTCTGAACATCTTTCAGATTCTCCTAAATGTGTGAAAGCCGTGTGTCTCAGTCCTCATGAATATTAATGAGATGTTGTTTTGAGTGACGCGTGGAGCAGCTGACAGATCGTGAAGAACCGAGTCGCTCGACATATTGCTCATGACTCACGCAGCTTCTGACAACGACGCGCAAGCTGTCCGATCGCAGAGTCAACATGTTCCTCGAAAACATATATTTATCCTTTTGTTATGTTGTTATCGAGCTGTGACAGAGATGAGCGTGTCTCAATTAGCTCAGTAGAGCAGTCTGGAGTCACATTTACACAATCTAGTCCATTTATAGCAGTCATTACGACTAATGACCGATCTGCCGAACGAGTCTGATTCACTGGAGAAGGTGAATACTAGATCTAGAATGCTGTTCAAAATCATAAAATAAGGGAATTAGGTGCAGGAGACTTCAATGTGATGCTGCATTGATCTAGAAGATGAGATGAGCGTTTAGTAAACTCGTGTTGTAGTTTAGGATTTGTGTGTGTGCTGATTCGTCAGCCTGCTCTCTTTCAGGTCCTCTGTGGGTGTGTGTTGATCTGGATGGTTCTGCATCATTGCTGGTGTGTAGCAGGTTTGGTTGAGTTTCTGGCTTGACACGTCACATCCTCATTGGCTCTGAACCGTCAGATCTGCTGCAGAACGACAGATAGCTCAGAAGTTAATTCTATTGTAAGTCTACACAGCTTGGGGAAAATGTAACAGATTTTTCTAATTAAAAAAATAAAAACTGTGCTTTTATTTTAGGCTTACTTAATTTGACAATGTGTTTTTATATATAAATTAGTTTTAATATTATAATAATAATAATAATAATAATAATAATAATGTTAGTAATAATTAGAGTAACAATATTTTATTAAATAAAAAACACTGAATCATAAAAAATATGCATTATAAAATCATTTGTATTTTTGTAATAAATATTAAACGAAATATATTTCTTAAAACACGAATAAAATAACAACAATAATAATTAATATTTTTATAATCATTATTATTGATTTCATATAATAAACAATTATTTTATTTATACAAAATACAAACATTAAACGAGCAATATTAAGAAATAAATAATATACAAAAAATATGTTTATTATAATTAGTATATTAATAATCAATACTATAATTATTGATATAATTGGTATAGTAATAATAATAATAATAATAATAATAATAATTATGATGATGATGATTATTATTTATATAATTAAAAACATACACTACTAAAATATATTACTTAAGAAATTAATGTTTTTTTTTGGCTGTTTGTTTGCTTCTATTACAAATGTGTTTGAGCTTAAATGCATGCTTCAGTCATAAATACACATTAATGTAGCATGTATGTTTCATGCCTATTTTACTCTACATAATAAGTACATAATATGCTTTCACTATTGTTTTATCTTTTAGGCATGAAAGGTTTTTTCCTGCTGAACTTGTAGTTCGTGAGCGTCCCAGTTGTTTGGGCTCTGTTTATATGTGCTGTCTGTGCACTTGAGAGCTGGTGTCTCCTTCGCATACTAATGAGCAACCGTGGGAAAAAGCTGTATAATTGTGTGTAATTTCTCTGTGTGTGTGTGTTTGCTAGAGGAGAGATCGAGTCAGAAGAAGGGAAAAATCAATAGCAGCCCTAAGAGAGCAGCAAACTGTGTAATTGGCTTCAAAGTCATCAGGTTCACTGTTTTCCTCTCATCTACGTCCTAATGTGAAATCAGCCGATCGTGTGTTAATAATATATTATACAGTAGCAGCAGTTGAGCGTCTGGGTGTGTGGATTACAGACAACCCTAGCCTGAAAACTTGGGTGTTTTTACTTTAAATGTCATTTTGATCCCATTGCTGGTCTTATTTGATTTATTGTGTTTAAATAAAAATACATATCAATGCATGGACGTGATGATAAAGCTAGCTGTTTTACATCCTTTTGATGAAATGTTATGCTTCTACATGTAATTGTATAGATTTACATGTAAACGTGTGTATACACTGCTGTCAGGAAGATATTTAATGTGTTTTAAAGAAGTCTCTTCTGCTCATCAAGACTGCATTTATTCGATCAGGAATAGAGAAAAAAAATGTAATTTTGTGAAATATTATTATAATTTAAAATAAAGGTTTATTCTCTTAATATCTTTTAAAGTGTAATTTATTTCTGTGATGCACAGTTGTATTTTCAGCATCATTCTTCCAGTCTTCAGTGTCACATGATCTTCAGAAATCAGAATAATATGATGATTAATTATCAGCATCAGAACTGTTGAGTGTCTCTGAGGTGAGTCATTACTGAATGAATCCACGGTTCTGAACGAATCAAGTGAGCCAGTGATTCAGTGAATCATTCATAAAGACTAAATGATTGAGTCGTTTGAATGAATCGGTTGAGTGAATGATTCAGTGACTCACTCATTACCAAATGGCACTTTGAGTTGGATATTTAAAATCATATATGAACATTTACTTTTCTAAAAATAAAAAACAAGCATTAATACCCATTTATTATAAAATGCATTGTATTATATTATAGCAATTATCTCTAAATATAGTCATGTTTCATTTGTTCTACCAGAGTTAAGACTCAATCACACCAATAATGATAAGGTTAACTATAATAACTAAATTATTGTCTGAACACACTTCCTGTGTCAGTCTAGAAGGGATAGAGAGACGTGATTGGTGTTCATCTCCACGAGCGAGCGACTAAGACTGAATGAATGGAGAGAGAGAGAGAGATGGGCGTGACGAGGAGAAGTGTTTGTTCTGCTCTCCAAACACACACATTTGGGTAACTTGGGTGACTCACAGACGTGTGTGTGTGTGT
Organism: Carassius auratus; assembly: GCF_003368295.1. Taxonomy (NCBI): domain Eukaryota; kingdom Metazoa; phylum Chordata; class Actinopteri; order Cypriniformes; family Cyprinidae; genus Carassius; species Carassius auratus. Next base: position 471,823 of record NC_039273.1, read on the forward strand.
GTGATTGGGGTACGGGGCAGATGTGCACCTCATAGGGCGGAGGGAGATCTATTCTCTCTTGGTGACAGAGCCTGTTGCCATGGAGCTCCTCGTGCTATTGGAGGAGGGCTCGTCCAATGGGGCGTCAGTTTCATCATTGAGAATTTTCTCTCCGTCTCAAGTGAGGATTGCATAAGGCTTGTAATGGGAGCCAAAACAGGCCCAGATCTGAACCTGACACACTTATATTAAGAGAATAAAAGATGTGTCTCCCACACAGCCTCGGCTCGTTCACTGATGCATGCTGGTCCAGCAGAGCGCTGTTTGTGTTATTCCTGGATCCCAGTTCGTTTTCTTATTGATCAGCGTTTCGTCTGATTGTGTAACGTACTGTAGCGTTCCCAAGGGCACACGGTGCAGATGCATCTGGACATCAGCAGACACGAGCTTCACTGCATTTAACTGAATTTGTGACTTTGTCTCAGTTTGGGTTTTGAATAAATGCTTCATGTTAGTTTTGGGCAGAAAAAGCATCATGAATCCCACATGTTCCTATGGCACTAGTGTTTAAAAGCATGCAACGATGCAGTTTTGAGATTGTTGCATTACCTGCACAGTAAGTGTGCATTTCATTTGTTGTTTTGTGCTAATATCATTTTAAAAATAAACAGTCTTTATTGTGTAAAAAAGATTATTAAAATGGTTCTATTTAGATTGCTTCTATATAGATTATAAAAAAAATATATATATATATATATATATATATATATATATATATATATATTTGTTTGCTCGAATGGCAAAAGAAAAATACATGATGGCATTTCCAAATTACATTTCCAAATTTGAAATTTGAAAAAAATTTCCAAATTGAATTTTTTTTTAAAATAATGACAAAGTTAATATAGAGATAAAATAAAGAACATTTATATAACCGTTTAGAATCTGTGAGATATAATAAAAATAACAATAAAAGTGAACACACAAAAATCATACATGAACATAATAATAACAAAAACAAAGAACATTTGAGCAGTGACATGAAATTTCAGAAAAGCTTTTTTTTTCTTTTTTTTTCAAGTTTAAAAGGGTTTTAAAGTGCATCTTAAGATCAGTGTGTCAGTGTTGGATAGTTCGCCCAAAAATGAAGATTCTGTCACCGTTGACCCAAATAGTCAGCGGTAGCCATTGACTTCCACAGTATAGAAAACATCCTCTGGAAGCCAATGGCTGCTGGCATCTCTTTGAGTTAAATTTAAAGGTACAATAGCACCATATTACAGGAATGCACACTTCTTTAAGTGCATTTTTTGGGAACTCAAACAAACAAGCAGGTTCTTGTGCTGTATTGTGCAGAACCTGTGTGTAGTGATATTGATTGAGCTTATGATCTGGAGACGGGACCCCTCCCTCTCTCTCTCTCTCTCTCTCTCTCTCTCTCTCTGTATGTCGTAGTGCTCGCTCGCTCTGGTATCGTCAGGTCATGTGACGTCATCCTCCTCCTCGCAGCCCACTCTCTCCTGTGGGACCGACTCTGACTCATCTCTCCCTCCTCTGCTGTTCTTTCACTCCGTGCTTCCTTCCCTTCGTTCATTATTGGTTTCCTCACTCGCTCCGTCCTTCAGTCTGCTCTGTCGCTCGCCGCACGATCTGTTAAAGCAGGGAATCCTTTCGGTGACGCACTTTCCCTGCAGTTCAGTGTGTTACAGCGTTCTGACCATCACACACGCACACACACACACACACACACACACACACGCAGCATCTGCCCACACACAGGCAGTGTTATAAAACCACAGCGCAGCGTCACAAGAAGTCCTTCACTCTCTTTCTGACACTTTCTCTTTCTTCTTGTGTGCATTCAGTTTGTTTTAAGTGAATCTCGTTGAAAACATTTAAATTTTAAATTTTAAATTTTCTTATTCATCTTTGGCAGACAGTTAATTTTGTATTTGAATTAGGTCAGAATAAATGATTTGTGTGTGTGTGTTCGCATTGTAAACCGTATGTTAAACATGCCTCATTATTTTAGCTTTTTATTGCTATATTCTATGCTTGTCTACTCCGAACAAAGATGATATTTTTCTTGCATATTTGCTTGTACCGCGGTGAATGCACACTTTGAGGTAATTTGACACATTTGAGTGTGTTGTCATCAAAGCAGTCTTAACTGGGTCACTGTGTGTGTGTGTGTGTGTGTGTGTGTGTAGCACAGCAGCTCTGGTGTGTTGTATGATGTGCCAGTGCATGACATTGGTTTATTTTGATCCAGCACTATTGAGGTGGTCCGGCGGAGCGATGTGCTTCACACCTGCAGTCATTAGTGTTTGCCTCTGATTCATGTTTAACTCTCTCTCGAACACAAGCAGCTGAGGCTGACGTCTGTGTCTCCCTGGCAACAGAAGGAGAGAGAGAGATTTATCCATTCACTCATTTAGAGCTCTTCATCTTCTTCATCTGCTTCAGTTGATTCTTAAGGATGGCTGCAGTGTGTGTGTGTGTGTGTGTGTGTGTGTGTGTGTGTGTGTGATTGGTCGGTGGTGTCATGTGCTGCTGGTGACGTGGTTTCTGCAGTCGGGAATCCCATCTCTCTCTCTCCACCCGTCTGCTTCAGTCTCTCTGCAGTATGACGTCAGCGCTGGAGTTTCCTCTGCTCTCTCGCTTCAGTCACGTCGCTGCTGCATTATGTGCTTCCACTTGTGCTTTTAAAAACAGGTCTGATGTGTTTATGGACAAATGCTCAAATCCCACACTTCAGGCATTCCTGTCTTTAGGATCGTACTTGAAATAGAAGATTGCCTCCTGCATTGCATTGTGGGATACAGTGCATCTACATTTGGCTGAATGTAGGTCATCCAGGCTTTCTGCAAGCAGAGCGTTCACACACTGCACACTTCACACACACACACACATCTTTGATCTTGTCGTCCTTCACTCAGTATTTGGTCAGACTGACATTTATACAAAGAAACATTGAATCTAAAGTATTTTTTTTCTTGCATCAATTGCACTCATTAAAGTGCTTTTATTCCATGGTCTGTCTGAATACTGGATTCTGATTGGCTGGCATGTATGCAGTAAAACCGTTTAATGCACAGCTAGTTCCAGGTCAGTTTAATCACCGTTCCATAATAATGCACTGTTTTAATTTAAGCACACTAACCAACACACACACACACACACACACACACACACAAATATTTTGGCTTGCCGTGCATTAAAGGATTTTAAATGTACTTCGCATCTGGCAGTTCTTTGCCTCCACATTGTGCATTTAACATCCTTTAATGCACAGCTAGCTGTTATTATCCCTTACATACACACTGTTTCTGTTCAGTAAGTAACTTTGTGTAATATCTGCAAAGACATCATTCCGTCTGTGCCTGGTGTATTTTAATTTTTATTGTATTTTATGTATAAACTGTGTTTAATATTGCACACTACTGTTTTTAACCTAGTATGCAGTGTACAGTATATACTGCACGTTCTTCAGTACACACTCAGGTGCATTCAGTCCTAGAGATATTCATAGCGTCTGCTGCCGTATTCACACTTAAACATTGAGTTAATCTGTTTATGTAGTGCTTTCCGTCTCCTCTAAGCAGTGTTTCTCTCCAGCAGGTGGAGCTGTGACGGTTGTGTGGATAAGATCGTTGTACAGGACGCAGGGAAACTGAGAAGACGCTCGTTCACCATGACGTCCCCCTCGCCCTCATCTCAACCATAGGAACACACACACACTCACACACACACGCAGAAGAACATCACACTACAGCCCAGGTGTGTCTGATTGAACATGTACAGATGACCTAGAGATCTGTTCTGCATCTCCTCACGCGCTCGTGATGTGTTCGTCTGTGGTTCAGGGTTTGTGAGGTGTGTGCTTTGAGGGATCATGTCTGTGGTCTTCACACCCGACGGGATGAAGGAGGGCGACGGCTCTCTGTCCACCGATGCTTCTGTGGGCAACCGTGGGAAAAGCAGCCCGACGGCTCCCGCGAAAGACGCCAACTCCGACTGCACAGAACCTGATGACAACCTCTCCCAGGACGCACAGGTGGGAAACAGAAACGCTCGGAAGGAGACTTCAGACTTTCCTTACTGTCTTCCTCACATCTGCATTTAATTAGATACAGATAGATTAGTGTTCACGCGTTTGGGTCGATTAGACTTTGTATTGTTTAAAAAGCCTCTTCTGCTCATCAGAGGTGCATTTGTTTGATCAAAAATACATAAAAAATTGTGAAATATTATAAAAATTTCAAATAGATGTTTTCTATTTGAATATCTGTTAAACTGTAATTTATTTATCTGAATTTTCAGCTTCATTACTCCAGTCTTCAGTGTCACATGATCTTCAGAAATCATTCTCATGCTCAAGAAACATTTCTGATTATTATCAATGTTGAAAACAGTTCGAAATGGTGATAGTTTTTATTTTTCAGGATTCACAGCTGAACAGAAAGTTCAAAAGATTAGCATTTATTAGAAATGGAAATCTTTTGTATCATTATAAATGTCTTTACTGTCTCTTTTGACCAACTTAATGCATTCAAAATATTAATTTATTTAAAAAAAATTGGGAAAGTAGTGTACATACCGTTAGATTTCAGCATTAATGAGAGTAAAGCAGGTAAAAAAAGAGTTTCATGCCTTTACATGCAAAACTCAATCTAAAACTGTTGGATCTGGCAAAACTAATTTCAGTGAACTGGATGACCAGTTACAGCACCACAAATATATATTATGTTTTATATAATTTCCTGATACAAAAGTAAATTTTGATGTTGATTAAAAGCTACTTTCTGTGAAGTATCTGTCATTTTCCCGCTGAGGTTTTGTTTGGTGCTGAAGTTCATCATTAATGAATGATTTTAAATGGTCACTAATAAATGTTTTGGTCTTTCCCCGCAGCGGCGCTGTCAGAATCACGGCCACACTAGGAAACGAGCAAAGGTAAAGCGTGCGACGACACACAGCATGTGTAGTTCAGTCCTAACCTCAACTCTACCGACTCGACTATCATCTTGTTTATGCATTACTTTTCAATGCAAAAATCATAATTAACATCTCAATTGTACGCAATTAAAATTAAATAACAATGATATCCAAAAGTATATATAAAAAATGTATCAAATAAAACATAAGTGGTCGGTGCATTAATAGGTTTCATGGCCTCAAAGTTTCTCTTTCCTTTTAAAATGAGAGGCAACCACTTCTTTTTAATCACAATCCAAACAAATGCTGCATGTATTCAACATGAGCAGTTTTTAATCTAAATTAGTATCATTTAAAAATTAAGCAAAAACAGAGGGTTTGACTTCAGTTTTGTGAAACTGCATAAAAATATCTGTAAACAAAGCAGCGCTGCACTTATGAACAGCAGTGATACACTGTTTCCTTGGTTACCGCTGTAAACAAAGCAGCACTGCACTTATGAACAGCAATGATACAGCGTTTCCTTGGTTACCGCTGTAAACAAAGCAGCGCTGCACTTATGAACAGCAATGATACAGCGTTTCCTTGGTTACCGCTGTAAACAAAGCAGCACTGCACTTATGAACAGCAGTGATACACTGTTTCCTTGGTTACCGCTGTAAACAAAGCAGCGCTGCTTTGTGCACTTATGAACAGCAGTGATGCACTGTTTCCTTGGTTACCGCTGTAAACAAAGCAGCGCTGCACTTATGAACAGCAATGATACAGCGTTTCCTTGGTTACCGCTGTAAAACACAGCAGCGCTGCACTTATGAACAGCAGTGATACACTGTTTCCTTGGTTACCGCTGTAAACAAAGCAGCGCTGCACTTATGAACAGCAGTGATACACTGTTTCCTTGGTTACCGCTGTAAACAAAGCAGCGCTGCACTTATGGACAGCAGTGATACACTGTTTCCTTGGTTACCGCTGTAAACAAAGCAGCGCTGCACTTATGAACAGCAGTGATACACTGTTTCCTTGGTTACCGCTGTAAACAAAGCAGCGCTGCTTTGTGCACTTATGAACAGCAGTGATACACTGTTTCCTTGGTTACTGCTGTAAACAAAGCAGCACTGCACTTATGAACAGCAGTGATACACTGTTTCCTTGGTTACCGCTGTAAACAAAGCAGCGCTGCTTTGTGCACTTATGAACAGCAGTGATACACTGTTTCCTTGGTTACTGCTGTAAACAAAGCAGCACTGCACTTATGAACAGCAGTGATACACTGTTTCCTTGGTTACCGCTGTAAACAAAGCAGCGCTGCACTTATGAACAGCAGTGATACACTGTTTCCTTGGTTACCGCTGTAAACAAAGCAGCGCTGCACTTATGAACAGCAATGAGACAGCGTTTCCTTGGTTACTGCTGTAAACAAAGCAGCACTGCACTTATGAACTTTAATATGCATCATACAGAGGCAAGATGAAAAGAAAAAATACCATCTAAACTTTAAACACAGTAAGTTCCCAGATACATTCATATAAACTCTTCCCCTAATTGAATAACAATATGTTTATCTCAACCGAATTGAATCGTCACATATTTAAAACGATTTTGCCAGCTGTTCTGTATCAGCAGAAAAATGCTGTGTTTTTAATGAAAGGCTATGAATGCAGAAGTTTTCACAACTCAAATATGATTTCATTTCGACATTGTTCAAAACTAACAGATGTTTTTCGCTTCCATTTACCTGAAATATAACGTCACCTCTTTTATTTTCCGTAATGCATCTTGGTTGTTGTGTTGATGTCTGTGAATTCTTCATTTCTCCTCTCTGTCACAGTCGAATGCAAAGCTCAAGTTGGTGAGGAGTCTTGCAGTGTGTGAAGAATCATCAGGACCGTTTTTGACCGATGGTCCTCCAGAGTCACAGGTAAACTCTGATGGTATTATCAATGGAAGTCAAAGCTCTTATGAAGCCATCGTTAGGATACAGTTATTAATATTCATGTTTTTTGTTTGAGTAGTTGCTATGCAGCTATTTGAAACAATGGTAGCTATTAATTTAAGATGCTTCTTTTATAAAATCATTGATTATGTTATTAATAAAAACAACCACTTCTATTTTTATCTTATTATTTTCATATTGTTTAATTGTTACAATTATGTTCATAATTGTATTTTTTGTTTAATTAATCCATGGCACATAATTTTTTATTTAAAAAAAAAAAATGATTAAGTAATGTTGTCCAGTGATTTGTTGGCATTATTTTATTTATTTGTAAGGCTGTTTTATGTTTTATTTATGTTGAAGTATTTAATAGCTTTTAATAATGAGTCTTTTTTGTAATCAGGCTATCAAAAAATAATATACAAATTTGAATTTAGATTAACATATCGGTTACAGGCTTTCATATATAAAGAATTATCGGTTATCGGTATCGGCCAAAATGTTCATATCGGTTTATCCCTATTCATGTTTTTTGTTTGTTTTATCTGACTCTGGCCTTGAAGGACATCATTCAGCTACACATCAGCTGTCCATCCGATAAAGAGGAGGAGAAATCCTCGAAAGACGAGTATGAGAATGAGGAGAGGGAAAAGAAGGATAAAACTCCACGCAAGATGCTTTCGCGCGGTAAGACGCTCAAGTTCCTTTCTTAGTGTTTGATTTGTTGAAATGGATACAATACAGTACAATGCAGTGCAAAAGAGCTCGACAGTCGATTGTGGAATTAAAAACTTCCAAAACATTTCCATAGGGAAATAGATTTTTAGCAATAATTGATAAACCTTTAAAGACAGACCTGTTGTTAGCTCCAAGGTTGATAATCAATTGCATATGCTTTCGTGGAACCCATTCGTTCACATTAATTCAGCATATTTTAAAATAATCACACAATAAGCCGAATTTGTAGTGAAAACTACATTACCCATGATGCTTTGCGGAAAATTAGAGTGGAGCGTGTAAAAGAGCAACACAAAAGTGCTCTCAAAATACTGAAATATTATTATACAAGTTCATATTTGGGAATAAACTGAAAGATATTGCTTCTATAGATACAGCGCATAACTTTGAGTTGTTTTTAATTTGATTGAGTTATTTGCAGTTTGTAGTTCTTTCGCTCATTAAAGCTATTTGGCATGGTTCATAGTTTATAGCTCTTTAATTAAGACTTTTATGAATCCCCTATGGGAAAAATGAACAGGAATAATACTTCCGGAACAAGCTGCGCTGAAAAAGTGCAGAATACTATAATAAGGTAAAAAATAATGGCTTCTGTTGAACTCGTCGACTTGAATTCACAGTGACGTTCACATCTGATTCTGACTGTTTTCCGCTCTCTTCCAGACTCCAGTCAGGAATACACTGATTCCACAGGGATAGATGTACATGAGTTCCTGGTGAACACACTGAAAAACAACCCCAGGTACGACACACACCATCTGAAGTTCAGACACAACACTGAAACCTGACGCCGTCTCTGGTTACGCTCGGCTTTTCCTGTTCTGGCTGTGTCTCAAATCACATAATATCTGTCCTAAGTAGTATACGAGAAGAAGTGAGGCTTAAATCATAGTAGTTAGTGTGCTGAAGGAACCCGGATTTCAGTACAGAGAGAGATCTCCATTTAATGCATTAAAATCAATTTTTCTGCATCAGTTTTAGCTGTAAATCCTCCTTTACTCTTTTAGAGACAGAATGATGCTGCTGAAGCTGGAACAGGATATCCTGGAGTTCATTAATGATGAGAAGTAAGTCCATATAAATACATGTATATTTAATTAAACTATTAAATAACATATAATAATAATATTAAATAGTTGTTACTATTTTATAAATTGTAAGCATTTCTTTGCATACAAATGTAATGTATTTTAAAATGTAATTATATATAATTTATATAATATATCTATCTATATTAAGTCAGAATTAAGTGTAATAAAATCTAAATTAATAAAATAATTTTAATTTTAAAATATTTTGTACTAATTCATTTTATTTTAAATTTGTATTATACATAATATTATTTGTATATTATGAACAATTAAATAAAATTAAATAATAATAATATTTTACATAAGTGTAGATATTCTCATAAATTATATAAAAGAAGTTTACATGAAAATATATGAAATTGAAATTGTTAAAGTGTGTATATATATGAGAATCTCTTCTTCCATAGTAGGCTATATGATGCTATTATTTTCAATTTATTGTGTATTTAATATCTGTTGCCCCCTTTTGGTGGCATGTGAGCATTGCACTCTATTACAGATGTTTATATGCATGGATTTCAAGGATAATTTTTTTTTTTTATTAAACAGTTCTGCTCACTTCTTCCTGCTGTAATATATTGAAGGCTGCTGCTGCAGTGGAAAGTGCATGCCATTTCTTTACACTGAGGTTGTTTTTTCATCTATTTTTTCAGTAACCAGTATAAGAAGTTTCCTCAAATGACCTCATATCATCGCATGCTGCTGCATCGAGTCGCTGCCTACTTTGGCATGGATCACAACGTGGACCAAACAGGCAAAGCGGTCATCATCAACAAGACCAGCAACACACGCATGTAAGACAGCGCTGGACGATGGCAGGGATCATAATGCATCGTCTCTTAAAGTAATCAGACTCTGTATGTGTTTCAGCCCCGAGCAGAGGTTCTCTGAGCACATTAAAGATGAGCGCAGCATGGACTTCCAGAAAAAGTTCATCCTGAAGCGAGACGATGCCAGCATGGATAAAGATGATAATCAGGTGTGTGTGTCGCACCGTTTTACTCTTGCTTCACATTCGAGTCTTGTTTCTGATGGTCTGGCGTCTCAGATCCGGGTCCCGCTGCAGGACGGCCGGCGCAGTAAGTCCATCGAGGAGCGAGAGGAGGAGTACCAGCGCGTCAGAGATCGCATCTTTGCACGAGAAGTACGTACTCTGGCTTATAGCAACGCTTCACTCAAAAACACACGCATGCATTCAGCCCAGATTTCAATTTCGTTATTTATTTCTAAAGCATTTCTCACAATCCAGATGTTGTCAAAGCAGCTGGTTTTCTGTGGATCACCACCAGGTGGCGCAAAGAGACACTGTTTTCAATTGAGAACAGCCTAAAGTTAAAATAAACAAGGAGTATATAATAATAGGTTAATAAAGCGTTATAATATAGAATCTTTGTACGAGTTAAACATGTTTAAATAATGAATAAACCATGTTCCAATTTTTTTTTATAAAAATCATCATCATAATATGTCTACTACATGCCTAAATGATAAAGCAGGTTGTCGAATTAATAATGCATCCTCATAATACACCTAAATTGAAATAAATGGTTAATATATAATAATAATACCATTTTTAAACCTGATCATTTTTCTACTAGTTCAGTGCCAAAAAATGGAATATGTCAGAATATGAACAAACTAGTAAAATAAAGTAAAATGAAAACGAAATTGTAATTTGGTGAGAAAAATACAGTTTTCATTGCAGAATTAGTTATTATTATTATTATTATTGTACTTTGTAAATGTTACTTTTTAATTTTTGTTGCAGTCCTCACAGAATGGATACATCAATGATAACAGGTAAGACACAGACTATTGATTCTTAGCAAGAGTTTTATTTTTGATTTAATTTAGTTTTGTTTTGGTGAAGTGCTTGTGTATCTAATGCTGGAATACTATTAACTAATAACTATTTTTAGCAGGAATTCTATTATTTATTATTTCATCAAGTTCTCTTTTACAAAAGTGCTCAAAGCTGGAAAACAGTGTTATAGTTTAACAATCTTCTTTTTAACCAAAGGACAGAGTAAAAATCACAGCAGTCGTTCTTCTCGAGCTGCAACACTGTAGAATGAGTGTGGTTTTCATGCATGGGTCCCCTACACACACACACACACACACACACACACACACACTCCTGTAACCCATGGACACTGTTTTCTCCGATGTGACCCTACAGACTGTCCACTGACGGCTACTCCTCGTCCTCCCAAAAGCGGAGGCAGATTTTTAGGTACAGTCTCTGCTGTGTGTGTGTGTGTGTGTGTGTGTGTGTGTGTGTTTATGCACTGTGTCTCGTGGTGAGTGTGTGTTGCTTTGCGTTGGCTCTGTGCCTCTTTTGGCCCGTGCATGGCTGCTGTGTACTTCAGTGTCTGGAAGAGGACCGACATCACTGTGTGTGTGTGTGTGTGTGTGTGTGTGTGTGTGTGTGTGTGTGTGTGTGCGTGTGTGTGTGTGAGAACTGGTGAATCACTAGGGGTCGGTGGTATGATCAAAGTCTTATATCTCAGCATGAGTCATTTCATATCAGGTTATATTATATATTACGATTCAGTGAATTACATTTTTTTAGTTTTATACTAAATATATCTTTTTGCCTATTTATATATAACCCAGTAAATTATGTTTACAATGAAATATTTATGAATACATTTCATAATAATAATAATTGAAAAAGTAATCTAATGTAAAATATGTAATATATATTGTAAATATTACTGTTATTGACATTTAATATTAATTTAATAATTATTAAATGAATGCTGTCACAATTCAGCGAAATTAAAAAAATAACTTTGTTACATAACCTAGTGAATTAAATATTTAAAATGAACATTTATGAATGAAATAAACATTTTTTATATAATTTTTTATCAATTATAGTAATATATATTTATTATTTAATTCAATATAATTTTTTATTAACATTCACTGTAAAATTATTAAATTAATGTTGTGTTAATAGCAATAATATATAATTAAATGCATATTGTAATTGAAAATAATAATAAATGCATTATCAGTTTTATACATTAATATATTTTAGTGTCATAATAAGTTTAGTACTAGATATTTTCAATAATATAGATAGATAGATAGATAGATCGATCAATGGATTAACTTAGTATTAAGTACTAATGTTTTATAATATATAACGTATATAAAAACAGATTCTCTAAACTCTAAACTTTATTTACACCCCTTAACTTCTTGAGGTCACGTCCTGCTCTGTTTTTCACATTAATCTGTGTTTCTTCATCACTTCCACATGTTCTGCCCACAAATACAGTCTGTCAGTCTCTGTATCCCATAATACCACCCAGTCCTGCCAGTCGCCATGGTTACAAAACAGGACGTTCTGGATCTGTTGGTTGCTTGCCGTGCTACAGCAGTTTGACCGATGCCTTTGTGTGTGTGATGTTTCCTCCTGTAACACAATAAAGCCACTGTTGCATTTCTGGAGTGTCTTTCTGCATCTGTGTTGAATGCGTGACGTTACTGCATCATATCCCAGATCTCATCCTCATGATTATGAAGAGAAATGTGGGAGCGAGTGGATGAAAGAAAGCAAATGTCATGGAGCAGTGGAGTGTTGCGTGTCTGCTGTAAATAGACAGTGCAGCTCCTGCTTAAAATAGCTCATTCATTAATTACATACACAGGGCAGAAACACAGATTGCAGGGTTTGTCGGGTTTCCCAGTAGAATTAGAGTTCATTATAGACATGTGTTAGTTCAGTGTTCAAATGTTCACAGGGTTATCTGGCAGAAGATGCTTCATTCTGTTGGGGATTCCCACAATCAGGAGATCAAAACACATTATGAATCAGAAGATTGATTACAGTGACTGGAACACGGAAAATTCTGCGTTTACAGCTCGCAATTCTGTTTTCAGCTTACAATTCAATTTTAAATCGAACAATTCTGTTTACAGCTCACAATTAGATTTTATGTCGCAATTCTAATTTACAGCTAGCAATTCTGTTTACAGCTCAATATTTGATTTTAAATGTAATAATTCCGTTTACAGCTCGCAATTCATTTTAAATCTAGCTATTGTTTACATCTTACAATTCTGTTTACAGCTCACAACTCGTTTTTACAACTTGCCATTTTGTTATATCTCACAATTAAATTTTACATCTCTCAATTCTGTTTACATCTCGCAATTCTGTTTAGATCTTGCAATTCTGAATTTAAAGCTGGCATTTCTGCGTTTACAGCTCGCTATTATGTTTACAGCTCTCATTTCTATTTACAGCTGGCAATTCTACATTTACATCTCGGAATTCTGTTTTACAGCTCGCTGTTCTATTTTAAAACTTGCAATTCGAGTTCACAGCTCGCAATTCGATTTTTTTTTACAGTTAGTTATTCTTTTTGACAGCTGGCAAATCTGTTTTACAGTTAGCAATTATTTTTTACAGCTGGCAATTCCGTTTACAGCTAGCAGTTTGGTTTTCCATCTCATAATTCAAGTTTACAGCTCGCAATTCTGCGTTTACTGCTCGCAATTGTTTACCACTTGCAATTCGATTTGACATCTCGCAATTCTATTTTACATCTCGCAATTAGATTTTATATCTCACAATTTGAGTTCACAGCTCGCAATTGTTTACAGCTCGCAATTTATATTTTAGATCTCACAATTTTGTTTATAGCTCAGTTAAATTTTACATCTTGCTATTCTTTTTTACAGCTCGCAATTAGATTTTTACATCTCGCAATTATGTTTGTATCTTGCAATTTTATTTTACAGCTCGCAATTCTGAGCAAAAAGCCTGAATTGTGAGGAATACTTTATGCCAAAATTGGAAAACTGCCCAAATTGTGAGAAAAATTGCAATTATGTGGTGGAAGCCTGCCTCCATATTTTTAGACTCCACGATAGAGAAAAAATGGAGGCAAGCGAAAATTTTATAAATTAAATTTGAAAATAAGTCCTGGTTTTGCCTTTTAAAGGTACAGGTTGTAGGACCTGCCACGAGAGGGCGCACTACCAAAACAATAACAATCGCGTGGTGATTTACAAGTAGTTGAAAACATTAGAGATATTGTTAGTAACCAGCTGGACAAAATATATAACACTAGCCTAGTGGTTTTTCGATATTTTACTGCAAATATCTTACAAATTGTTCCTTTAAGGTCTCTCGTCCAATCCTTATTATGGTAATTCTGTGCTGGGGTGAATCTGATTTAATAATTTCTCTGACGCGTAATCACATTTGTTGCATTAGATTATAAGATGAAATGCTTTGTTTCATCATGCTTCTCTTTATATCTTGGAAAAACTTGTGCGTTTGCTCCCAGTAGTTTTCTGTTCTGCAGTTTTAGTATTCTATGTGCTAAATATGTCAGCATGAGAGCTGATCGGTGTAACGTAACACTACTGTAAAGATTTACTAAACTCTGGAACTGTTTTGAGTATCTTCAGCTGTTAAATACACAGAGCCATTGACTGATGATTGATTATTGGTTTCCTGGACCAGCTGGAGGGCAGTGCATTACATATGTGTGTGTGTCATAGGGCTGCACAGTAAATAAAACCCATAAACTAGAACATCCTCATGCATGAGCAGCACTGTAAACCATACCTTCACTCCATGCTGTTGCATTAAATGCAAACGTGGTAGATTTGGCTGTTCGGTGCAGCCCTGGTCTGTATTCCATGTTTGAGTGTGTTTGTAATTTTGATGTTCCTTCTCCCTGCAACCGAGTGTGTGGAGCTCCGGTGATGCATCTGCATGTTTGTGTGTGTATGTGTGTGTGTTTGTACTTCCAGAATGAGTGTTTGTGAGCGTCTCTCTGTTTTCACAGCTCTGTGTGTGTGTGTGTGTGTGTTCTCTTCCTGCCCGCAGGGGTAACAGGGAAAGCTCCAGCCGGGCGTCCAGCAGTCGTCAGAGCAGCACTGACAGTGAGATGAAGAGCCTGGAGCCGCGTCCGTGGAGCAGCACAGACTCGGACAGCTCCAGCCGAACGCTCAGACCTCCGGTCACCAAAGCCAGCAGCTTCAGTGGCATCTCCATCCTCACACGAGGAGACAGTCTGGGCAGCAAGGGGTCGCAGGGCAGCGCCAGGGGCTCCCGCACAGGTAACACACACACTCACACACACACACACAGCCCCTTGCTGATTGTGTTTGAGAAACTGTCCTCTGTCAGAACAATGTAGCAGCAATCTATCATATCAAAGCTGTGATGATCCTATAATCATGTAGAACACAAATGCAGATGCAAAGGCCCAAAAAACTGCTCTTCATTGCATCTTAAAGTGTTTTCACACAAGTTAGAGATTTCGGCTTTCGATTTCGTTCCAGCACGCAGCGATTAAAAGGTTTTGCTTGAAAGAACATTTTATTTGTATTTTTTATTTATTTTATTTTTTTCATTACATTTGATTTCTCCCGACTATGTTTTTTCCCAAGCAACTTGCATGTAATTTAATTTCCCAAATCTGGAAAAATAGGATATGTATTTGTTTATTTATTTATTTACCATGTATAATTATCCCAAGTAAAAATAATTCAAATATATATTTTGCTCATTTATTTATTTGGTTGGTTGCGTTTATTTTCCTTATCCTCTCTCTCTCCATCTCTCTCTCTCTCTCTCTCTCTCTCCATCTCTCTCTCTCTCTCTCTCTCTCTCTCTCTCCATCTCTCTCTCTCTCTCTCTCTCTCTCTCCATCTCTCTCTCTCTCTCTCTCTCTCTCTCTCTCTCTCTCCATCTCTCTCTCTCTCTCTCTCTCTCTCTCTCTCTCTCTCTCTCTCTCCATCTCTCTCTCTCTCTCTCTCTCTCTCTCTCTCTCTCTCCCTGTGTCTCTCTCTCTCTCTCTCTCTCTCTCAGGTCTTCCCACAGTCACTCCAGATGTTTGTGCGCTCTCTCAGCCGCCCCAGCAGAGATGTGGGCTCCTGCCGTGTCCCCCGAACTGTCCCTCTGGAGCCCCTCAGACCCCGAGCCAACAAGCCCCCCCGCCGCTGCTGCCGACCCCGACACACGCACACACACACACTCACACACACACACAGCACGCCATCAGCGCACACAATCACATGCTGCCTCAGGTGAGCCACTGTCCGCCTCTGATATAAGAAAAGATCTAGATTTAATGTTGAAAATAAATATTTCAGTTTCAATTGAAATTTAAAAATCTTTAATCGTGTGCAAGTGTGTTTGCATTCAATATTACAAAAACATTATTATAACATTAATCAAATAATGACAAGAAAAATACACAGTATATAAATAAAAAAATAAATAAAGTAGAATTACAATAATATGAATTTGTTTGACCGATATCAACATAATGAGTTAAGGTGTTTGATTTCTACTCTGATACTAATGATGTGATTTTCAGCAAATCTTGACATTGAATAAATATTTTGAAGGTTTTTTTTTATTTTATAAGATCATTGTGTGTGGGCCTTTGTGATTTTTTTTTTTTTGTTGTTTTTCTTTGTATGGTTTAATTCACAAGGATTGATATGCGAGCGCATGTATTGCTGCGGGTTGCTTCTCTGTATTTGGCTGAAACACTGTTCTGATCAGGGTTCCTGCTCCTGAACGTCTGTTCCTCTGCTCTCTCCGTCTCTCTGCAGTCGGTGGCGTCTGCGCAGGCTGTGTCTTACTCAAACCCTTCGTGTCCTCAGGTCCTCCTGCCTGTTTCTCCTTCCCAGCAGTACAACCTGGTACTTCTGCTCTCCCTTCGTTTCCCTCATCTGTTTTCTCTTTCTTTCTCCTCTTCAACTGGGTTTTCTATTTAGTAGTGATTTATTTATTTTTTGTAGCTATTTTTGCATCATTTGCTGCTTAAATATGGAGTTTTTTTAAATGGAGCTGAGCAGAAATGTGCAGATTTTTGCTGATGAACTTTTAGTAAATATTCTTATTCATTTATCTCTCTCTCTCTCTCTCGGTCTCTGTTCAGGGAGATGAGTTGACTCCAGGTTTCGGGCAGATGTCTCTAAGCCGTCAGGGCTCCAGCGAGGCACCAGAGCCGCCCAGTTTATACCAGCCTCCACCCGCCGTACTATCCCAGCATCCTCCACCTCAGCCCAGCTACATCATGCCCCCGCCGCCCTCTGGATACCAGCCTGCAGCTCCACACCCACATCCTCCTCCGCCTCCGCCTCCACCAACACAAGCCATCCTACAGACCGCTCCACCCACACAGGGATACATGCAGCCTCCGCCTCCACCACAGCAGGTGCTGACACACACACACACGCACACACACACACGCACACATACACACGCACACACACACATATACACACACCAAAAAAAAAATTTTTTTTCTTTAAATCACAATTCAGATTTTTTTTTATGGTTTTATATAATTCAATTTTTTATATATATATATATATATATATATATATATATATATATATATATATATATATATATATATATTCAGAATAATGTTTTGTTCCATGGCAGCAGCAAAAAAGAAAAAAGTGATAGGTAAAGTTCTGAGGGGGAAAAAGTGATGCAAGGTAATGTCTTTCAATTCCACGTTATAAACTTCCAATTGTGAGATTAAATTACAGGTTTTATTTTATATTTCGTGGCAAAAAAACAAAAACAAATAAAAACAGAATTGTGAGAAACTTCTGAATTCTGAGTTTCTCAAAATGTGGGATAAAAAGTTGCACAGTTACCTGTTTTTTTATTTTTTTTATTATTACAATTGAAAACAATTATTTTCCAGTATTTTGATCCAATGAATGCAACCTCTTGGCAGAAGAGACTTCATCAAATACATGATGATAAAAATAAAAAAAAATTTTGATCGATGCGCATCTCACAAGTACCACGCAGTATAAACCTCTGAATGGTTCATTTTTGTCGTCTTTAGTCAAATCATGAGACACATAGGGTTTAAAACAAATCACCAGCCGCCCAATGCCATCAGCTCCAATCCTGAGGTGAATCACTGTCATTTCCTGTGTAAAACCTTACCAGCCTTTCTCTCGCCCCGAGGAGGAAACAGAAAGCTGCACAGCAGTGAAAGAAGACTTCAGTTAGAGAGCGAAGTGCTTGTGAATCACACACTCCTGCTGTGTGTGCTTGTGCACCTAAATTGAGGTCTCCATGTGTACAGAAGCTTATAAATCACACAGAATTAGTTTTTTTGAGATTGTAAAAATGCAGAAAGTTTTCTGCAAGTGGTAGATTTAGCTACATAGCTAACGCCATGTTTCTTGATTAAATCTCCTAAGAGTCAAATGTAAAATGTAAAAAAAAAAAAGGCTATAGTTCTAGTACTGAGCCCTGTGGCACTCCATACTGTACTTTTGAATGATATATCTAGCCATTTACTCCTACGAACTGTTGATGGTCAGATAAGTAAGATTTAAACCACGATAATGCAATTCCACTAATGCCTACTCTAGTCTACTCAAAAAAAATAAAAAAAATACAACCATGATTGGATGATAAGAGCGAGTGAGTAAGTGTGGTTTCAGAGGTAATGCAGTACATGTTTTCATCATCAGACTCTCTCTCTCTTGTCTCAGATCCAGGTTCAGTATTACTCCACCGGAGGACAGTATCCGAATTCAGGCCAGCAGTACCGCGCCATCTCTCACCAGGTCTCGTATCCCACACAGCGCTCTCAGCCGCTGCCGCCACCGCCGCAGCCCTCCGGTCAGTGTGACATCACTTCCTGTTCCTCTGCTTCTAGACAGCATCATATTATCCTCCCTGTAATACAAGCTCACATGCTTTTGGAGCAGATGAGATGCAACAAGTCCATATCTGCCACATAAGAGAAAAATAATGTGAAAAGAAGTCAAAAATGTCAAAATGTCATAAGAAAAAAATGTCGTAATTATGAGATAAAAAGTCTAAATTGACAGTAAAAATTGCCACTTTTTAGTCATGATTATGAGAAAAAACTGAAGAGGCTGAAAAGTCAGAATTATGACGGTCAAAATTAGAAAGTACAAAAATAATAATAATATACTACAAATTATTAAATTATTAAAAACTAATTATAGGGGAAAAGGCAACATCATGACTCAATATACTGTACACCACCACATACATTCACAGTCACAATCACAAAACTACATTAGTTGCATGTGCTTCAAAGCCTTGCTTGTTAAACATTTCATTCAAATATTTAGTTCTGACGTGTGAAAATCCTGTCAAACAGCTCTGGATTCCTAGACTTAGATATCTTTCACGTTTGACTGTGCTAATACTGTCAAAAACCCACAAGGTTTACATATAAACACAGGTGGTTATGTCTGAAGTGAGAGTAAACATTAGAGAAAAGAACTGATGTGTGCCGTATATTAAACTGCCGCTTGTCATTAAAGGGAGAATTCACGCAAAAATAAAACTCTGGTCATTATTTACTCACTCTCATGTTGTACCAAACCTGTGCAGAACACAAAATGTGAGTACAAATAGCTGCTGGTACTCGTTGATTTTGATAGTAGGGGAAATAAATACTGTGGGAGTCAGCAACAGCTGTTTGTTCACACATTCATCAAAATCTCAACAGAAGAAAGAAACTTTTGCCTAAATATCTTTTTTTATTTTGTTTTGTTAGGTTGTAAGTCTTAAAAAAAAATAAAAATAAATAGGGAAATTAGTTTGTCTGTGCTACTCAGACAACAAAATAAGAAAACTAACAAGACAGAATCATATATTTTTGGAATATCGCCTACCCCTAATTAAAATATACAAAGTTAAAATTGACATAAGTCATAATGAGATTGAGCTGAAATTAATAATTATGAAAAGTCAGATTTGGCAAATCATAATAAAACGTTAACATTTAAATGATAAAATATAATATTTTAATGCTTAGTATTTATAATAATATATTTTAATAATTATGAATTGTGTTTTAATGTTTTAGATATTGGAGTAAATATATATGTAATATTAACTTTAATAAGTAAATATAAATATTAATGGAATATTCAATTATTAAATTATAAAGTCATAATTGTGAGATAAATAAAAATGTTTTTTTTTTTGTCTGAACTTTGACTTTTGTCATTATTTGGATTTCCCAAAGCATGATTTTTCTCTCTCTTGGAGGAAATGTGTTCCCGCGCTTCTGTCTCTGCTGACTCCTATCTTCTTCATGCTCTGTTATATTGATGGCTCGTATTAAACGGAGTATTAAAGCTCTGAACGGTTCCCTGATGATGAGCGGTTGAAGTTTAGTTCTTTTGTCTTGTGTGTTCAGCTCCTCTCCAGCCCATGATGACCAATCAGCAGCCAGCGTACCAGGGCATGATGGGAGTCCAGCAGCCTCAGAGCGCCAGTATGATGAACACGCAACGCACGGCCATGAACGGACAGATGCAGGGCATGATGGTCCAGTACCCACCCATGCCCTCATATCAGGTGTGTGTGTGTGTGTGTGTGCGTGCGTGTGTGCGTGTGTGTGTGCGAGACACTAACCGCTCCGTGTGTGTGCTGCAGCAGGTGCCTGTAGCCAATGAGAGTCAGTCTGTGGTGCAGCAGCAGTACCAGCAGCCCGTCATGGTTTCGGCCAGTCAGTCTGTACAGGGAGCCATGCCGACCGCGGCACCCATGCCCGTCTACTACAGCGTGCTGACGCCCACACAACAGAACAGCACGAGGTACGAAATTATCAGTATGGTTTCCTCTCATATAAAATATTATTTTTTGTTCTTTGTGTTTGTATGCATTTATTTTATTTATCTATTTTTTTTAAATTCATTTATTTAGGGTTCCTCAGATATAAAAAAAATGACTCTTGTCCTTCTTTTTCTTTATGTATGCATTTATTTTTTTATTTTTAACATTTTTTGTTCATGCCTTATTTTTTTATTGCATTGTATGTCCTATAGGTTGCATTAAATTTAAAAGTTTTTTTTGTCTGCTTTTTTAGTTATACTTAGAATAAATGTAACTTTGATGCTGTATTATTGTTTTTGTGCTAATTCTGCTCTGATTATTGAAATAAATGATTTATTCTGTTATTAGTAATATGATTTGAAATATCTTCGGAGTAGCTTTAATAGCTGGGTGTCTATCCATGTGTGTGTTTTTTTTTAATATATAATAATATATATTGGGAACTTGCATTTAAAAACCTCTGAATGGAAAGTCTTAGCATGCATATTAACTTAAGTTTTATTTGATGAGAAAACATGCGTAAACTACAATGGAGAAACGTAGTTTTATCAGTTAAATTTAGCGTCAATTTACAATTTGATGCTGTTATTCAATATTTAAATAAGTGATTTAATCTGTTATAAAACAAATATATTGCTGAAATAGCTTCAATAGCTGTATTTCAATCCATGTATTATTTTGTGGATAAACAAGCTTGATGGAAATGCCCAGATGCACATAAAATCTAGAAATGCACATAGAAACTCAGGCTCTTAATTGAGGCGTGTAATTGTTTTATTCAATAAGAAAATGTGCATCAAATTTGTATTAGTTATGTTCGGTGTAAAATTACAGTCTGATGTTGTTTTGTCATTTTCATGCTAAGTTCTGCTTAACTGTGTGTGTGTGTGTGTGTGTGTGTGTTTCAGCCCATCTGTGGGTTACCTGCAGCCGCCCAGTTCAGATCAGTACCAGATGACCCAGTCTGCCTCCCCCTGCAGCCCACAGCCAATGCAGCAGCAGTATTCAGGTACAGAGATAAGAGCAAATATAAGTGTTCGATGAGATACAGACTTAAAAACAGTCATTAGAAAATGTAAGCTGAATAATCTAAAACTAAACGGAGTATAAAAAATATAAACGCATTATTATATTTTTTAAAATTGGTGTGGATGTGTTGTAGGGGTTCCTCCTCCTGGTGCTGGTGTGATGGTGATGCAGCTCAGTGTCCCGAACGGACCGCAGCCGACCCAGAATCCTCCGCTGGTGCAGTGGAACCCCTGCAAGTACTACAGCATGGAGCAGAGACCCAGCAAACCTGAGCCGCAGGCACGAGCTCGCACGCTTTATCTGTCTGCCATTGTGAATGAATGTGATCATCACGTGTGTGTGTGTGTGTGTGTAGGTCAGCAGTCCTCTGGCGTCTCCCACACAGTCTCCGGCTCCTTCTCCATCTGGCAGCGTGAGCACCATGTGTCCGGGTCTCGGCCCGCTGCCTCTCATCTCACCGTTCCCTCGGCCCGGCGGACCAGCACAAGGTACACATCTATTTAGAAAGAGAGAAAACAACAGTCATATATGTGACCCTGGACCACAAAACCAGTCATAAGGGTCAATTTTCTGAAACGTCATCTGAATAAATGATCTCTCCAGTGATGTGTGGTTTGTTCGGAGGACAATATTTGTCTGAGATACAACTATTATAAATCTGGAATCTGAGGGAGCAAAAAAATCTAAATATTGAGAAAATCATCTTTAAAATTGTTCAGATGAAGTTCTTAGCAATGCATATTACTAATCAAAAATTAAGTTTTGATATATTTACGGTAGGAAATGTACTAAATATCTTCATGGAACATGATCTTTACTTAATTTCCTAATCTCCAGGAACACACATGTATCTGTGTCTGTGTGTATATCATTTATACTTTTTTTAAATAATTATAATACTAATGTTTTTATACAATATTGTTTAAAATTAGTTAATATCTCTTCATTAATTACATTTCTACAGAATTTTGTCTGGTGTGAACTGTACTGCTAGAATCAAATAAAGTCACCATGTTTATCTGTGTGAGTAAAGACCATTGACATGTGACTGTGGGCGGAGCTACGTGACGACCAATAGGAGGCTCTGCTGCTTGTTTTGACATTCACCTGGACAGGAGTGTTTTTGTTCAGCTGTATCGAGTCTTCAAACACACTCATGACATGATGATGAGCTCTGGACCTGCGGTGACCCTGTGTGTGTACGGTCACCGTGATCCACAGAGTGTGTGTGTGTGTGTGTGTCCCACTGCCCCAGTGAGATCCCAGTGTTGTGTTTGGCCATCCTCCAGCGCTCTGACTGACACTGTGTGTGTGTGTGTGTGTGTGTGTGTGTGTGTGTCAGCAGATGGACGTTACTCTTTACTGGGGCAGCCGCTGCAGTACAGTCTGTGTCCTCCTCCCATCATGCACAACCACAACCAGTCCTACAGCTCCCATCAGGTACAGCCCTGAGTGTGTGTGTGCATCTGTTTGTGTGTGTGCGTCTTTTGTGTGCATGTGTGTGTGTGTGTGTGTGTGTGCGTGTTTGTCTTGTGTGTGCATGTGTGTGTGCATGCGTGTGTGTGCGCGTCTGTTTGTGTGTGTGTGTTTGTCAGTTTGTGTGTGTGTGTGTGTGCGTGTGCGTGTTTGTGTGTGTGTGCGTGCGCATGTGTGTGCCTGTGTGTATGCGTGCGTGTGAGTCAGTGTGTGTGTGAGTCTGCCTGTCTGTGTTTGTGTGTGTGTGTGTTGAAGTTTCTCCAGAAAAGCAGTTTCAGTAACACTTAATTTTAAGATGTACTTGTTACATATGTAACATGTAATTACTATTATAATAACAATTAATAATGCATAATTACATGCAAGTAACCCTAATCCAGACCTAGCCATGTGCTAAGTACATGTAGTTAATTAATATCATTCAGTACTCATTTGTTTAATTACACTGGAACAAGGCTAATCACAGTTTATCTGTTAGTTCCAGTGCATTGATATTATTGACATCTGTTAATAATTGCCAAATTAACAGAACTGTGTCATTTTCAAAATCAACCCAGTCTTGTCATGGATGGAGCGCGTTCAAGATCTATTTAGTGAACTTTTTCAGTCACGTAACTGGCTCGAACATCCATAGAACTGCAGAACAAGCCGCTCAATTTGTTGCAATCCACAAATACTTCTTAGATCACCCCTCAAAAGATTAAAACACAGCAATGTGAACAAAAATGCAAGTTTTGGATATTAGCAATCCGTATCAAGCACCTGCCGCAACATTTCAATAACTTAAAACAGTGGTGCATTCTAAAACGTTTAATGTGGAAACACTTCATGCTTTATACAGACAAGCACATCTCTCCGTCTGCAGCTGTTCACCGTGTGTCTGTGTTTCTCAGAGTCAGGGAGTGATGAAGCACGGAGCGCGGGGGAAAAGACAAACTCTCAAATCTGCCTCCACAGACCTCGGGACCACTGACGTGGGTAAGAGACCGAACACTAACTCCTGACCCCAGTCCTTCTGCTCATGTAAAGTCCCTGTGACATGCTCATATAAACACAGTGTTGTGTCCAGTGCTGGGTAGGAACTGATTACACGTCATCTGGGTTCTGACACTACAAAGAGGAAGTACTTAATTTCTAAGTATTAAAATAACTTATTTGTGTGTATATATATTTTTTATTATTTAATAAATTATTATCTTTTTATCAACACTGCATTGTATGACGTTGATATAAAAAGTATATATATTGCATGCTTTAACACGTTAATTCTGACTGCACTAGTTACTGTAATCTGTAATGGGCTAGAGTTGGTGAGTAATGTACCCAGCACTGGTTGTGGCTTTGATTCATCAGTGCAGTGCCCTCAGTAGACGTCATCACTACTGTGTTCTCTGTGTCTCCCTCTAGTGGTGAGTCGTGTGCTGGAGGTCACAGATCTCCCCGAGGGCATCTCCCGTCTGGAGGCCGAGAAGCTCTTCAACCAGCTCTCGCTCTGCGGTGCTAAGATCCAGTGGCTGAAGGACCCTCAGTGTCCCCGGGGCCCCGGCGGGGGACGAGGAGACCCCAGGGACCCCGCTCACCTCTACACCGTGGTGGCCGTGTTCCCCAACACCATGGCGGCTCAGAGCGCCTCCTTCAAGCTCAACAACAGCGGTTTGTTCAAACTGCGCGCCACCAAAAAGAACTACGACTTGCGCGTGCTGGAGCGAGCGAGCTCGCAGTGAGTCAGGAGAGAGAGAGAGAGAGAGATGTCCAAGGGAAGAGATCATCCTGGTGTTCCTTAGGGATCTTTTTATCGTTTTGTATCATTGACAGAAGAGCACATGTGACACAGTCTTAAAGGGACAGTAACGTTTCAGTAACTCACGTTCATGTCGTTCCAAACCCGTGTGACTTTCTTTCTTCTGCGGAACCGAGAAACAGATATTTAACCTTTTTTGTTCATTTCCAGCTGTTTTATGATTTTGTGTTCTGCGCTTCATACAGACATGAGGGTAACATCACACTTTTTTGCCCAATTCTGTCATTTATTTGCTCCCATTCATGTTTTCCAAACTTACATGATTCATTCTCTCTGAAACATTAAAGAAGAACGTTTTGGTTTTCATTGACTTCCATTCTGTGGAGATACAGTGGAAGTCAATGGGAACCTTTGGTGGGTGTTCTTTATATCCTGCTTCTGCAACAGAAGGAAACGTTTACGGGTGTGTAATGACATCAGTGTGAGTGAATCATGGATTTTTAATTTTTGGGATGAACTGAAATGACGATCATGTCTTCTTTAGCGCACATTCATATCGTTTAATTTCTTCCCTGGAGCAGAAGATGTTTTGAAGGATGTCGGCAATCAAACCAGTTCCCATTGGAAATGTGGAAATACAGTGGAAGTCAACGGCAGCCAGAAATGTCTGCCAGCGTTTCTCACATCAATGCTGCTTTAGAAGAAAGAAATGCATATAGGTATAAAGACAACGTTTGTTTTTGGGGTGAACTATTCCTTAAAAGCATAGTTCTTATCTTCATTTATTCGCCTTCATGTCATTCCAAACCTGTCTGATCTTATTTAAGCAGAGCACAAACGGAGTCTCAAGGTACTTTATTCTCACGTGTGGAGCTGGACAAATAAAGCTCAAATGTTCTTCCCAAGCAGAAGAAATGAAGTCCAGCAGGTTTGGAGATACATGAACGTGCTCCTGTTTCCTCCATCAGCCTCCGTCTCTCTCTCTCTCTCTCATTTGTTCACTTTGGATTTCTTCCTCTTTCACTTTCTAGCGTTTCTTGCTTTCTGTTTTGCCTTAACGCTGTTGTGGACTTCTGTATCGCGCTGTTTCTCTCTCTCTCTCTCTCAGATGAATCTTCTGTTCTCGGTTCAGTATATTTATATAAGTGATGTAAGGATTATAAGAAATAATCTATATATTCAGTGATTCTTTTCCCGTGGATTAGTTGAAGCTCCTTCTTCTCCTCCTCGTTGTGTTTTTCTGTTGAGCGCTGTGCAGAAAGTATCTGAGGTATTTAAAAGTGCACAATGATTGCGAATGTCTACTGTAAATTCCATTTAATCTCTGATTTTCTGTTTGTTTTTAAGAATATAAAAGAGAACTCAAAGACTCCTGCAGCGTCTGTGTTGAATGATTGATCTTAATTCATGTTTCTCATCTATAAAGCGCACATATGATCAGATTCGACCCTAAATTCACTGGATTTCATCAAAAGTGATGGGAAAAAAAAACTCTAAAGCAGTCAAAGAGCATGTGTATAAATGTTTTACACTCGTATATACCAGTATATAAAATACTCCAGCATTCTGTATTAAATTGTTCCGAGAAATGGTTGAGTCTCAGTAGATTTAATGCATTAACATTAACAATGAGCAGCACATTTCTTAAGGTGCTTATTAATCTTAAGTAGGGTTAGTTAATAAAAATGCTCATGTTAGCTCCGGTTCATTAATATTAACACATGCTATTGGTTTTGATAGTGTAGTTTTTGCATGCTACTCATTCTTGTTAAAAGTGTACTTGTTTAAAGACCATTACTGCAAGAAGCTCAAGTGCTGTGATTGATTGTGTGTGAGTTCAGAGGTCAAACGATGCCACGCTGCCTCTCACAGCGATCAATCCGGCTTTTGTCTTTCTGTCTTCTAGTCAATAATAAATTTGATGTGAGGTGCAGAAACTAAAAGATGAGCATCCATCAGCAGTGTCAGAGGTGCTTCGTGATCCCTGATGTTCTTCTGTGCTAGTTTGCACTTAAAGAACGACTTAATGCAGTTGTGGTTTTCTCTTCAAATCAGTCAATACAGCGAGACAATATGCACTTAGTGAAGCTGTAACTTGTGTGGTTTTACTTCTCAGGTAAGTTGGAGTCTGTTTAGTTGAACACATATTTCAGAGCCGCTTCCGTCGTGTGACTTCATTAAAGCAGAACTCTCAAACTGCATCTGCGGAACGACTCAAGACACTCTTTCCTGAAGATTCGCTCACTCTGATGAGGAGAACATCAACTCGGTTTGCACAGTGAGATCCAGATCAGATTTAGACCTGTTACTGTCACTAAATCTGACGTCATCTTTTCTGTGCATTACTGTGCTGTTAATCGTGATTCTGTGTTTTTATTTAGAATATCCACTGGAACAGAAGTTTCATTTAATTCAGCTGATGGCCAAACAATATTCATTATTTATGCTGCATTTATAATAATAACGGTAACATCAAGAAGATGATAGAGATAAAGCACTAGGTGGCGCTGTTGTTTCTCATGTTCAGTATCTGCTCCAGTAAAACTACATCAGGATGAGGACAGGAAAATGAGCACATGAAACAAGACAGAAAATAAATGATGTTTGAAGAAATAACCTGTTTCATTGTAGTCTAATACATGATGATTCAAATTAATGTAGGAATTGTGTTAAATTGCACTTTCTTCTGTAATTAGCAAAAAGGAACTAATTATAAATTATAATTTGTAAGCATCACAGTTCCACTCTTCAAGAAATCAAACCACACATGACTAATTTACACCGACTCTGAACATGAATCATTCATCAGTTTGTAAAGGTCTTGAGCCGTTCCTAAAGAGGAGGTCACTGAGAGTCATTGATTAGTGTGTCTGACCGCAGTAATGGACTGATTCATGGTTTGTGTTCAGATAAATGACCGCACTGATCTGACTGACATCAGTAACGATAACTATAACCCTCCTGTGCTTCTGAAGACACTGATCAGAGGAACGGTGGAGCGAGTGACAGACGGCTCTGGCTTCAGGGTCAACACTGACAAAATACACTGTATGACCGGCTACACTGGCAACTGTTGTTTGTAAAACATGAATATTAGAGACCGTTTTATGTTATTATCTGCTCATCTCACCTGACTCAAAGTGCTAAATGTTTGTGAAGTTCAATATATAAACTAACCGGACATTTTCTCAACATAACGTGCCATTATCTTTACTTAACCATAGTTTAGCTGTTCTGAGGGGTTGCTATGGTGTTGCCAGGGAGTTCCTGGTTGTTGCTAGGAAGTTGTGGGGTGTAATATGGAAATCTGGAAAGTTGCTATAGATCTGCCAGGAAGTTCTGGGTTGTTGCTAGGGTGTTCATTCCTGTCGCTCTGACAGCAGGGCATTTGAGGTGAGGCAAGGAGTTGCTAAGGAGTTTGGGCTGTTGATAGGGTGTTTCCACTGAGATCTGGCCCGTTGCTAGGGTATTGCTATGGAGTTCTGGGTTGTTGCTAAGAAGTTTTGGGGTGTAACTAGGAAGTCCTGCTGTTTGCTAGGGCTTTGCCAGGCAGTTTTGGGTTGTTGCTAGGAAATTCTGGGTTGTTGCTAGGGTGTTGCTAAGGAGTTATGGGTTGTTGCTAGTGTGTTCAATCCTGTAGCTCTAACAGCAGAGCATTTGAGCTGAGGCAAGGTGTTCAGAGGAGTTGCTAGGGAGTTTTGGGCTGTTGATAGGGTGTTGCCACGGAGATATGGGGCATTGCTAGGGTGTTGCCAGGGAGTTCTGGGTTGTTGCTAGGGTGTTACCAAGGAATTCTTGATTGCGGCTATGCCATTGCTAGGGAGTTCTGGGTTGTTGCTAAGGAATTCTAGGCTGTTGCTAGGGTGTTCATTCCTAAGTTGCTAGGTTTGATTCACAGGAAATGCATAAACTTATCAAATGTTTACTTTGAATGCAATGTCAGTCTTTTTGAATAAAATGTCAGCTTAATTGCAAATTAAAATGTGTTTAGAATGGTTGCTTAGGTCTTAGTAAACACGAGTAACTATGCAGACAGTCAATGTCTGAAGAAAGATGACTGCTGTGTTTATAAAATCTAATGAGCATTATGAATTATGGATTAGGCATCTGAATGAAGACTACGCTCGAGCGCTGTGGTTGAGTGTGTGTTGTGTTGACGCGTTGTGTTTTATTCATGAGAGTTTCCCACTGCTGCGTCTGACTGCACCTGCTCAGAGTTGCGTGAAGTCTGACAGACAGAAACCGAGAGCGTTTCTGAGGAGCTCAGGACAGCTGCAGAAGAAGCTTTAAAACTCACAACTCATCTTTAACTATTTATATTCTCATCCGTCTGACGGCTGACCTGACCTGACAAAGAGCTTGTGTCAACATGAAGTCCAGTTCCTGTGGTTGTGGCTCTTTGTGCTCTGCTCTGAAAAGACTTCAGTGAAATGAAGGAAGACAAGTAGAAAGATTACTGTGGTTAAAGCAGAACTTCAGGCTGAGAGGAAGCTTTTAGTGTAGTTTATGATATGCAATACTTAAGTGCAGACATAACTCAATTTACAATCAGCACTAGTACAATACAAGCATGTGCATAATTGTGATCCGTGTGGCTCTAATCGATATGTAATGGATTGTCTGGAGGGTGCTTAAGCAGATGGACATGATTTAAGACACGCTGACATGCTGAAGGTCTCGATGGGATGCTTTGATGAACTGTCCAATTGGACCCTTACGGGCCTGTTCAGCTGCAAAACCAGTCGATACGGCGCAAAGAAACCATTCGACACGCAGGAGATGGGATGATTTGCAGTGCCTGCTGCAACATTACACGTGGCACCATTCATGTGTGATTCCAGTTTCAGTAGCAGGCTGAGATTTTGCCGCTGTCCCAGAAATGATGCTGCAAAAATGAACACACCTCTTGCCGGGCTATCTGCAGTATTTCTGTTCATAGCGCTTGGATTTCAAATAAGAACTAGCATGTTTGAAATATGCATCCCATAATCACAGTCATTTCTTCACTAATGTCTCCTCACCCGTCTCTCTCTCTCCCTGTGGGGAAACCGTCTGTCTGTGACACACACATTATACCGCAGAAAGAGACGGAAGATGATGATGATGCTTATCAAATATGCACAGATTGAAGAGAGCTGCTCTCAGTCACCATCTTAAGAGGACACACACACACACACAACCTCACACACTAAGTGCTGACCTAGTTTTTAGGGATATGTGGCGAGACCAGTAGAATATCAATCGCTGTTATCCTTGCATATGTTTCATTTGGATAAACACTGGTGTCACGCCTCATTTGTATAAACAGACTATTTGTGCATTGCAAAATGATGTTCAATAAACTTCATCAGCGCCCATTAAATCAATATTGGAGGGCAGGTGTTGCCTTTAATAAAGAAGATAATTTATTTCATTGTACAGGTCTTACAGTTTCCCATTCCTGTCTATTTCTTCTACTTCTTTAGCATTGTTTTTGTTCTGTAGTGTTTTAAATAGTTGCATTTAATGTCACAATACAATAGGGAAATCAATGTTACAGATGCCCTTTATTGAAAATTTTAATTTCTTTCAATGACATTGCAATTTTAAATCCCAGTTTATTTATTTATAGGAACCAACATTGTTTTTGTTCTTGTCAATAAATTAACAACTAACAGGGTGAAATCAAAGAAATAACGCAAAATATTTGCAAGTCAGAAAATGAATGGTTATACAATAAAACTTTTTAAGCACTTAAAATGAGTTACATAACATACAGACACGTTTTTTTTTTTGTGCCTCTAGTGAACTGTGTTTCCATTTTTGCGATTTAATTCTGTATTTATTTTTATACGTTTATAAACCATAATTTGCTTGTTGGTTGGTTTATATACTTAGATCAAAACCAAAAAACGATTTGAATTTCACATTGATTGTAGTAAATTCTGTCAGAAAAAGCTATTATTTAGTGTTTTTGAAACATAAATATAGCAATAAAGCCAAGACATTTAGTCTTTAAAGAAGTTTTAATATTCTTTATTTGATAACCATTGCCTTCTCTATCCAATAAGTCTATATCTGCTTTGTGTTCTTGTGCTATGAAGCACTAAAAATAATAAATGAACAAAACAGCATGAAAACAGCTGTTTTTCAGCTAAATTAGCTAACAATAAAAACAATCACAGAAACTACGCAGAATAATTACAATATTCATGTATTTCCATGTAATTATAATCTGTTTTTAATTATATTTATTTACAATTGTATTGATGTTATTTTTGTTTTAGCCTCGTTTGTTTAAGGCTAGTTTAATGTCGGTGCTCTTCAGTTTTTTTATTTTTGAACAATTTCATATCAGATCCTTAATAAAACAAAACATGATCCAGGTTTTACCATGGTACTTTTGTCAGTGTGGTGATTTACTTGTTATAGGCCGATATCGGTCGGGTGATGTTTGTACAGTGTAATGCGTTTACCGGCAGCAGACAGACATGAGAAGAAGATGAGAGTGATTTCCTGGAGGATGTGAGCGGGTCACGGCTGTCTGGCCCCGCCCGAGAGGAGTGACTTCAGACCGGAGCTCGAGCTCTCCAGCGTCCTTCACTTCACGCTCCACACATCAGCGCACTTTCCCGCGATTAACATTTGGATTACAACGGCCTTTCGCGCGCGCGGTAAGTAACACGCACACGTCACGCGGATTCTGCCGCTGGAACTCGTTTCCCCGCGAAAACCGTTGGAGAGACAGCAGCGCGGGCTTGTCTCCTCACAGGAGCTCGGGGAGGAAGGGAGGTCGTTCCAGCCGCCTCCTCGCGCTCCTCGGCAACTTTGTGAACGCCTGTGTCCGTTAAACGGCTCGTGTACTTTCCACTGCGGCGTGTTTCTGTTTATATATTTCGTTTAAGTTGTCTCAATCTGGGTGATGTTGTCCGAATGTGTGAGTATCGATCTGTGATTAATCAATAGAGCGAATGCGGGACCGTTATTTGGTTCGGATGCGACGCTATTTTGAATTGGAGCGTCGAACAATAACGTTAGTTATCGGCATATTTGTTAAACTTTAGTTGCCGATATAACATAATAGTGTTGTTAATAATACTAATGTTACCTTGTTTCTGTTGTTTGAAGCTGTAGTTGTATATCAGTAACGTTCGTTACTTAAACGGTTTGTTACTTTTACCGATATTTTACCCACATCCTGTGTTTAGTTACCTTTATGATACATCTATGGAACGTAAACAAAGTAAAAAGTAGATTTTCAGTGGTGTCAGGTGGTGAAACAATGGGATTTTGGTATGATATTGGCATGTTAATGATATTTACAAAGAATACCTTGGTTTTACCAGGGTAAATGACTTAAACGGTGGTACTTGTTTTTTGGTAAAAGAGACGATGTTTTTCAGCTCGGCTAAAATCACTCATGATTTATTATTTCTCAGAGAAAATAATCAGAACAACTTGGCATTAGAATAACGTTTGTTTATCGTTTGCATGAGCTCCAGTTCCTTCTCCTCTGAATAAACTCATACAGATAACGACTTCGGGTTATTTGACTTATGTAATATTGACATGCCTGTCAGACAGATAACGTCCTCAAGAATGTTCCTCTTTTCAAATCGAGATGTCTGCTCAGGATTATAAAGCACTGTTCTTTAAACAGCAAGGCTTCAGTGGCGTCTGAGCTTCTTCTTTTATCAGGTGTATTAAAGTGAGTCGTTTAAAGGCTTTATGAATTGTTCAGGTGTGTGTGATTGTTCTGTCTCATCCCAGACAGACGTATTCTGTGTAATCTGCAGCAGATGGTGCACCATTTTAAAGTCAGCATGAAATATAAGTTTGCTCTTATTTTCTTAATGCACTGATGTTATTGTGAACAATTCACCAATGCATTTTTTCAGTTGTGCTTTCTTATTTTATGTGAAATGACAGATTGTCTCTGGTGATAGCTGCCAATCATTTTTATATTTAAACTCCGCCCCTTTCTTACAATCAGCTGCAGGCCTCCGTTTTTTGAGAGCCACGCCCACATCTTAACATCCAATCAACATCTGGTAGACAGAAACGAGTCCCCGCCCTATTTTTATTTTTTATTTTCTGATAACCCTTTGCACTCAGATGTACGTCGCGATACAAAAGATGTGGCTCGTTCCATTTCATTACGACTTTTAATTGCTATTCAGACCTACATGAATGGTCATCCAATTTTTCCAATACATAAAAAAAGAGAGATGGTCTAAAAGGTTATGCACATTTATTGTCTGACAGTAGACAACACATTTAGAAAATAAGAAATGCAAAAATGCTATGTAACTAAAAATGTTACGAAGAAAAGATAAAAAAAAATAGTATTTACGTTATAAAATGTAATTGAGATGTTTGTATTCCCTACATGTTTATCAAACAACACCTTGATACAAGAGTACAGAGATAAGATCCAGATTCACTGACACTTATTAAAATACTAAACACTAACGTTTTCTTTGCAGCGATCACCTCTTTGTAAAAATCTGTTGCATGTGTTCATTCAAATTAAAATATTTATCACACTGAATATCTGTCCTAGTGTGAACAGGCTTTTAGTTTGTTTCCTGCTCTGATACTGGCTGTAAACGTAAGTGATGAGATCCCACGATGATCCTCTGATGTTGTTTTGATGTGACGTTTGTGCTGTTGAATAATTCCAGCAGCAGAAATGAGATTGTTACTCATGTAATATTAACAGGCCTGGTGAAACAGAAGACATCTTTATGAATTAATATGCTCCACACATGGTGATTGACATCAGAAGCTGTTTTCTGAGAAGTGCTGTGTCTCTGGATTTTTCACAAACACCTGCGGCTGCATAATCCATGTGCTGCGTTTGCTGCAGACGTTGAGTTGAACAGTGACCCCGCTTTACACGGCGAGTTTAATCTGGGCACAGACCCACAGACCTACAGCGCGCGTTACAGCTTAACATGGGTGTATGAGATTAAAACTGTGTGTGTGTGTGTGCCGGTGCATCAATGCATCTGCTGCAGGGTTACAGATGCAATGCTGCAGTACAGCTTTTTGCAACGCAGCACAAATTTGAGTTATTATTTTGTTATTTTTGTGATGATTATTGGTTGCATTTGCTATAAACTACCTCTGCTGTGCTCTGGAGAGCAAGCGGCCCACACATACCCCTTTTTGCTGAGCCACGACAGACACAAACATTTCTAACATTAACAAAAGGGCTTTTCAGTTGTATGTGTCAAAAGGATGTCAGAACGCTGTTGGTCGTGACCAGAGACTGACGTAGGAGGTGGTTGATGTTGCGCAGTCTGCTGTGACTTTCACCCATCAGACCGTGTGTGTGTGTGTGTGTGTTTGTGTGTTTACATACGTTTCTGCCCCATGTGAGAGCTATTAATGACACTCTCAGCCAATCAGATGCAGCCTTACATCCTGTACAGGAAGTGACCTCACGGGCCGGGACGGTAACTGTGTGTGTGAGGAAGCTGCTGGTGCCGAAGTGACTTTGTAGAAGACTTTTCCTTGCATTGTTGTTGGGTGAACTCAAGCCAAAACACACAGGCGCTCCAGAGATTGCATGTTTCTGTTTGATGCTGCATTTTGATGAGAAACTTAACGTTGGGTTGATTCTAACCCTGCATCATGTTGACTGTAGTCTAAGTGAGACACGTGCCAGTGCTACAGCTTTACTCAATATAAACAGTTCTTCATCATTTTTACTACCACCCTCATATTCCAGTAGAAACATGGAGGACGAATGTCATGAGTTATGTAATTCTGATAAGGACACGTAAGTCATACAGACAGATATGACGAGGTTTAAGTTCATGATGTTCTTCACACTGGTATTTCACAAACTCAACATGTTCAACAGGTTGCTTTATGCTGTAATTTTTCACAAATGTGGTAAACCAGTGTAAAAGTGTCTTGTGTTAATGGTGAGCGTGTTGATGATTTCAATTCAAACTGACTGAAGCAGTAATGTCTTTTAAAGTTGTAGTCCATTGAAATCAAACTAAAGTTGGACGAACAGAGCTAAATGATTTGATTATCTTCATCCAGCTTTAAAAGGAAATAAAATAAAGTTGGCATGAAATGTAAATTCATGCCGTCTATTTTCATGCATTTTGTGGAAGATTCGTACATGCATATCATTTTTTTTTTATCTGGTAATGTTGAATCAGAATAGCATGAATGGATGATCTTGTCTTTGGTAACGAATGCAGGATTTCTCTAATAATTTCATGCTCTTAAACTCACGCTCATCTGCATACATGTTTTTGAGAGCCACGCCCACATCCAAACATCAATCAACAACCAATGCACAGAGACAAGCTCCGCCCAACATTAAAAAAAAAAGGTATAATCCTTTACACTCAAACATTAATCACAAACATCAGTCGCTACTTCAGTTTTATTGCAACTTTAATAAGACACTAAAGCAGATTGTGGATTAACTGTAACAGCAAAGTTCTGTTAACCCTCAAAATGAGAAGTGTGAGATGTTTCCTTGTGCAGGGTTAAAACACGTCAGTGTGAAGTGTGGCTTTCTGAAGTTTCTTTAGCAATAAGAGGTTTAACCGACTCTCACACATCTGCTCTTCTTCACAGTAACGTCTGTGGATTGTTTATTTGTCCGGATGGGGTTCGGTGTCAGATATTCTGAGAGCTTCATTCTTGTAGCCTTTACTTGTACCTTCCTGTACCAGGCGGCTCGGCCGGAGGAGTGTGTGTGTGTGTGTGTGTGTGTGTGTGTGTGTTTGACAGTCAGCAGAGCTGTGCACAGCAGCAGTGGATGTGTGTTGTTCTGCATGCATGTGCAGATTGGCATTGTTATTCACATGCATGCATCCGTATCTTTATTCATTTATGGCCTACTTGTTGTCCACTTCAGTCTTGAGACCTGTTTGTTCCCCTGCTGGGTCGAGATGTCCATCCGGTGTGAAATATTATTGAAAACCCAATCATTACTCTAAAAGCAGGAGCTTTAAAAGCAGCCCAGTGTCCTGCGCTTCAGGAGCAGACGAGAGACTCTTTAATGAGCTTTAAATCTAGAGCGAATCGCCAGCGTGTCTTCAAACGAATGTGTCATGTAGAAGAGCGATGGAGGAGATAACAGAGCGGTTGAAGTGAGGTGGTGCTGCACGTGCCTGACGCTGACAGAATCATCGTAAAGCTTTGAGCGATGGCCGGCGATGGGTTTGGCAGGAAATGTGAATTGAGCAGCAATAAGGAAGCGCTGGAGTGTGACCGAGACGCCTGTGGAAGTGTGTTTGGACTGTGGATGTTCGGCTGTATTATACGTGTCACAGCAGAGACAGAAGTCA
Source organism: Carassius auratus (assembly GCF_003368295.1). NCBI lineage: Eukaryota > Metazoa > Chordata > Actinopteri > Cypriniformes > Cyprinidae > Carassius > Carassius auratus. The sequence goes on from NC_039273.1 coordinate 507,680, forward strand.
GTCTGTGGAGGGTTTGGACTGGACACATCTCTCAGTGTGTGTGTGTGTGTGTCGTACTGCTGCGGTCACAAAGGCCTGAAACAGACGAAGCTTCATTTAATTTGCCACCATTAGTTTGCATGACATTTGTGCGGTGATGCCTTTGTCTTCGGTTCAGTAAATACTAGTAACGTCCTGAAACCTGAGGCTTGTCTGCTTGTCCATGTGTATTATTGATGAAGGCTCTTACTGCATCAGCCGCAGCCGTGTGTCTCTATATCAATGCAGATGATCAGTGATTGTCACAGTCTGTCACAGGTAACCGGTCGTTCTGTATCTGGCCTGGTTTGGGCTGATAACTGGGAGACACTGACCCAGAAACAGCCTGAGCATGCGCTCTCTTGAAGGTTGATGTATTCAGGTTGGATTTCTCGTTATAGTTGTCGAGGACTTGAAGTAGAAACTATCACTGCATGCACAAATCTTTAACTCTTTAGAAATACTCATCCGTCAGACTGACTGGAGAATAACACAGATTCAGCAGGAACGATCTCTGTCTGCTTGTGTAGTCATTTTAACTCAGTACGAATGATCTGTATCACGGGGTAAACTGGTTTATGGTGGTTTTCTGACTTGACCACTCTGTCTGGGTTTATTTTATGATGTGTTGTTGACCACATTTTCCCCCTCACACACTGTTCATGTTTGTGTGTGTGTGTGTGAGGAGCTCAGGGTCACATGTGTGCTGTGAAGAGGTCAGAGGTCAAACTAAGTTTAAATCCTGAGTTTTGTCCAGCTGGCGTGAACAGGAATCTGACCTGATGGGAGATATTTAACGTATTAAAGTCGCATTATTTTGTATTTCTTTTAGATGCACGTTTAATGCATTTGAGATGCATTTTTTGCTCAGTGTGTAACTTACATCTTACAGTAGTATTCATACATATTAAAATACAATAACATCACATAGAGCCAGACTTCTTTAAAACATGCTGACGATTTATTTCAGATGTCATTGCGTTTGCGATTTCATCCGCGAGTATTAAAGTCTTCGACTTCTACAGCGTCTTATCTTTCTGTTTGCCCGAGGATTGCAGTTGCTCTAGTGTATTGTGTTATTATAAATATATTGTCAAGCACTTTAATGTTATTTCATCAGAGTTGTGATGATATGGTTGTGTTTGACAGTGTTGAAGGAGTCTGTCTTATCTCTGCTCTCCTCCAGTTTCCCTCAGGAGCGTGTGTGTGTGTGTGTGTGTGTGTGTGTGTGTGTGTAACATCAGGTAATCTAATTCCTACTCTTCTCATTAGATCAGCGGGCGCTCGCGGCTCTTGTAATGTTGTTAAGTGCTGGAAACAGCCTGTAAGTATCCTCTGGCTCTAAACAGATCAGCACTGTTGACACATCAGGAGTTAACCTGCACGAACCCAACACCGCTGACCTTCACCAGTGTCTGATACTCTCCTGACCGACCTCTCTGTGTCCCATCGGGTCAGTGCACGTTATCCGGCTTCATGAATGAGATTCTGCACTAATCTGATCTGATGAAGTACACTGTTGGGTGTTGATTAGATTAGACATAACCTGTGCGATCGCTCTCAGATATGAAATTTTATTATTTTTACATTTTTGACAACTACGATTATGAGAATAATCTCTGATGAGCTTCTGATGTCAGATGCAGGAGATCGCTGGGGTTCATGAGCGTGTCTGAGCGTGTAGATTCATCAGCAGTGTTGCATGAGATCAACATCAATGTGAGTTGCATTGACATGTTTCTCAGTGTGATGGGAAGAAGAGGCGGGGCATATTGTTTGAAATACCTAAGGGGGCGGGGCATTGTGTTGCAGCAAATTCTGCATATGATGATAGTTGATAGTTTTGGATATTTTTTTCCTGCACCAAGGACTAAAGGTATACTCCGGGACCTGTGAGGGGGTGCAGTAGTGTCAGCTGATCAGCTGATGTCATGAGGTCACGGGGTCACACAGGGAAAGGGAGTTTGATTCTCTGGTTTATTTGTGCAGAATGATTTTGTCCTCTTTGAAACTGACTGTATGTTCTAGTAGCTGCACAGTGTGTGACCCAGCAGCAGAGAGAGAGAGAGAGAGAGAGAGAGAGTGTGTGTGTGTGTGTCTTTGATGCTGTTATCCTCTCAGCGCACCTGCACTCTCTCTGGTGCATATTGCTTACACACACACACACACACACACACACATTCACTAATACACACACACACTCACTCACTCACTCACTCACACACACACACACACACACACACACACTTACACACACATTCACTAATACACACACACACACACACACACACGTGCACACACACTCACTCACACACGTGCACACACACACACACACACACACACACTTACACATTCACTAATACACACGCACGCACACACTCACTCACACACCTGCACACACACTCACTCACACACTCACACACTTACACACACAGTCACTCATACACACTAGGGCTGCACGATTATGACAAAAATCATAATTGTCGATTATTCCCTTGAAATTGTAATTGCGATTATATATTACGATTAGCTCAATTTAGATTGAATAATTTTTTTAATAGCTTTATGCCATTGTTTGAAGCCACTGCATGCCATATTGTTATATCAAAATAAACCAGCGGAAAACACTCTTCCTTTTTTTTTAAGCCTCAAATATCATATATATATATATATATATATATAATTATTATTTTATTTATTAATTTTTTCTGAGAAACCAAACCAAAGTAAATATATGCATGGTATTATGTTATATTAAAACAAAGAAATTCAAACAATTGGGAAAAAAACCCTTAAGATAATCTGTAGAGAGAACAACAACATATCTTATGCACACAGAATGATGTAAGTGAACTTTTTTTTGTGTAATTGTGCCTTTAAACGATTACATAATTGTGTCATCTGTAATTGTAATTGCGATTACAAATTCGATTAATTGTGCAGCCCTAATACACACACACACATTCACTAATACACACACACACACACTCACTCAAACACTTACGTACACACACACACACACACACACACACACTCACACTCTCTCCCTCATACTCACAAACACAAACTTTCTCTCGGTCTCTCTCTCTCTCTCTAACACACACATACACACACACACACACGCACACTCACACATACAATCACTCACATACACACACTCTCTGTCTCTGTCTCCCTCTCTCTCTCATACACACACACACACACACACACTCTCTCTCTCTGTTGCAGTTCGATATTTCAAAAATTGTTGTATACAACATTTTTGTCAAATTCTTACATTACAAGTGTTTTAAAAATATAAAAATGTGAATATTGACGTATAAAATATAAAAAGTTTAAACCTCTAGTGGATGGTGGCAAGTCCTTGTCTTAATGAGAGTCATTGAATCATTCGTTTAAACGCTTAGTTCAAAATTGCTGATTCTTTTAGAAACAAAGCAAGTGGCCACTGAATCATTCTCTCAAAGGATTTGTTCATAACACTCATGCATTCAGTATTGAACTGCAAAGAGATTTTTAGTTTCAAACTGAATTTGCTTCACTTGCATTTTTTCCATATTACAAAGAACATTTGTATGATCGAAAGAGTATTTTTCCACTCTAAAGGACCTGTGTGTTAAAGGTTCTTCACATAACCATCAGTGCTAATGAAGAACCTTTATTATCTTACTGAAGCTACAGCACACAGTCAGTGCATGGACTCATGCATGGTGTCAGCTCACACACATTCAAAACAACAATTACAGTATTATCGTAAAAGTTCCGCATCGCACACCTCGAGTCCCGTGTTTGCTCTGTGATGTAATTGTGGTTTATAGAAACACTAATGCTTCACAAAGATGAACCTCAATGTGTGTGAAAGCATGTACTGTTCCTGTTAAGTGTTAGTGATGCTGGATGAATCTGTTGGATTGAGTGCACGTCTCTCTCGTGTCCTGAGCGTCACCTGTGTGTGACAGGTTCAGACGTCTGCGAGGGGAAGTCGTGTGTGTCGTGGGCTAGAAGTGGAAAACATGGCCCTCGCACACACACGATTCACCTGCTCTCTCCTCTGGAGGATTCACGTGTTTTAGATCAGTCTCAGCGATAGACACAGGAAATGGTGAGGCTTGTTTGTGTGAGTGTGTGTCGATGGCGTCCGGTGGTGACAGGATGTGACAGTTATGTGTGTGTGTGTGTGTGTGTGTGTGTGTGTGTGTGTGTGTTGCTGCTTTGCCCACTTCACCAGTGGAAAATTGCACAGCAGCAGAGATGAGTGTAGCGTCTTCATCTGCTCACTAATGTGTGAAGCCCACGTTCCTCAGAAGGTCTCCGCCTGCGTCCTGATAATTGACTGGTAAATCCCCACTTACAGCAGCGAGACGTGTTATATTAGCCTCTGCTGCTGCTTTTATATAGAGCAAGCTCAACATCCCCCATACGAACAAGCTTCATACGTTCATGAGCACAGGATGTTGTGGGACGGTGTTTGTGGTCGTATATATGTACACTGAACAAAATTATAAACGCAACACTTTTGTTTTCGCCCCCATTTTTCATGAGCTGAACTCTAAGTACACAAAAGACCTATTTTTCTGAAATATTGTTCACGAATGTGTCTAAAACTGTGTTAGTGAGCACTTCTCCATTGCCGAGATCATCCATGACAGGCATGTTTACAGAGGAGGATGTAGTCTTCTGAGGTCAGATTTGGTAGCTCAGCTGAACCAGACCGTTACTGAAGTGCAGAGGATGGATTCAGTGATGGTGGAGTAGACCGGTTTCAGCAGCTCCTGTGGCAGGTTAAACTTCCTCAGCTGGAGAAGGATGAAGGAAGTACAACCTCTGCTGGGCCTTTTTCACGATGGAGTCAATGTGAATGTCCCACTTCAGGTCCTGAGAGATTTCGGTGCCCAGGAACCTGAATGACTCCACTGCAGTCACAGTGCTGTTCATGATGGTGAATGGAGGAAGAACGGGGGGGGGGGGGGGGGGGGGGGTACTCCTGTCATCTCCACAGTTTTAGCCTGAATGAGGCCGATGACTGTGGTATCGTCTGCAAACTTCAGGAGCTTGACAGAGGGGTCTTTAGATGTGCAGTCGTTGGTGTACAGAGAGAAGAGCAGTGGGGAGAGAACATAGCCCTGAGGAACTCCAGTGCTAAATTATACAGGTGCTGGATGTGAGTTTTCCCAGCCTCAATAGCTGCTGCCTGTCTGTCAGGAAGCTGTTGATCCACTGAAAGACGGAGGAGAGCTGTGTTAGTTTGGGCAGGAGGAGCTTTGAAATGATAATGTTAAAGGCAAAGTTAAAGTCCACAAACAGGATCCTCACATAAGTCCCTGGTCTTTCTAGATGTTGCAGAACATAATGCAGTCCCATGTTGACTCCATTGTCCAAAGATCTGTAATAATTAAATTATATTATTTTTGGATATTAAGACCAGTATAGGTAATTGAAAAACATGCATCCTTTTAACACAGAATATTCTGACTGTTTTTCATATAGACGTGGCGTATAAGAGCAGAAGTAAATATTAATTAAAAGATACAGTGTTTCCGTGGTTACCACTGTAAACAAAGCTGCGCTGCATTTATGATCTTTAATATGCATCATACAGAGGCAAGATGAAAAGAAAAATACCATTGACGTAAACTTTTCTAAACACAGTAAGTTCCACTCTGAAATACATTCATATAAACTCCTCCCCTAATTGAATCGCGATCTGTTTAGCATCTCAACCGAATTGAATCATCTCAAGGCTCGCGGTTAATCTTTACATCCCTACATGTGATTGATCAGAGTGTTGTTTCTCATCTTCTTCCAGGCTCAGGATGAAGGGTGGAGGTTTGGCAGGGAGCTGCAGTCCCTGCTAGATTCACCTTCATCACCTTCATCATCATCATCATCATCATGGCCAATCACCTGGAGCTGTTGACGGAGCTGCAGCAGCTGGATAAGGTGCCCAGTCTGGAACGACTCAGGGCCGCGCAGAAGCGCCGCACACAACAGCTCAAGCGATGGGCCGTCTACGAGAAGGAAATGCAGAACAAGAAGCGTAAGGGCGACAAACGGCGCTGCCACGGGAACCTGCGGGATAACCGTAAAAGGGTTTCATTTGCAGCAAGTGTTGCCCTGCTAGAGGCCTCATCGAGGAACGATCCGGATGAAGGTGAGTAAGTGTAATCTAAAGTGACCAGACGTCCCAGTTTTTAGTGTCCTGTCACTGACTGGAGCAGTCATGTAGTGATTATTTTCACCAACAGATGGCGCTGTAAGCTGAACTGCTATTTTAGCCATTAAAAATGTACCTGGTCGAGAGCAGAGCGTTATTATTGTCAATTATTAAAAGAGACATCATTGCTAAATTAAAATAGGGCTGGGCGATATTGAAAAAAATAAAGTCTCTAAATGTTCAGAACTTTTAACCGATTGTTGATATTCAACTTGAAAATTTAACTACAACATGATTCCAGTTTTTTTTTTCTTATATTAAGCCTCTAGTTAAAGAAATTTATATTCCGAATGCAGCACACATGATGTAAATGTAAAACAAATCACTTATTTAATATCTTTGCAGAAAACATGCATGAACTACTTTTGAATAGAAATATTACCAAAAAATACTACTAAAGCTACTGATTACTTGTTACAGAACAGTTATAGTTAATAATAGTCTACTGGTATTTTACTTTCAGTCATTTTGATTTTGAATTAACTTTTGAATTTTATTTTATTTTTTTAAAGCATTTCCCTTGAATTATTTCTGAACATATAATATGTATAAGACGAGTTTGTACAAGATGTGGTTATAGTTCATGCATCTTTTCTGCAAAGATATTTAAAGTTATCAAATGACTTGTTAAACATTTACATCATGCGCAGTGCACTTAAAATATACATTTCTTTAACTAGAGGTTTAATAAAGAAAAAGTTATTTTACTTATTTGTTGTTTGTTGTAGTTACATTTTCAAGTTGGTTTCCATATACTTACATAATAATGAATAAATATAAAGATTTTTGTGGGTCAAACTGGTCCTAGCTTTAATACAATTCACCAAAAATCACACTATTATAAATAGTAAAAACTGAAGATAGCAAAAAAAAAAAAAAAAGTGTTATACCATGGCTGCAATATGTTGTGTTTTCCTCTGACTGGCAACCCGTGATGTCAAAATCCTATTGGGTAAATTGGCAGTGGGTGGAGCCAAACAGACCAAAACAAAAAACAGACATTATACACCAAGGAATGCACATTTCAAAGCAGAGTATCTGCTTTTCAGAGAAACAAGTATGCTTCCTAAATATCTGCAAACATATTATGCTGTTTTTTTTAGGCAAAAATCACATACATACTCAATCTTTTGAAGTTCTCTATCAACCGTCTAATAGGCTTTTTGCTACTTTTTAACCCTTATGCGTTGTTGGGGACGCTTTCGTCCACTAGAGGGTAAAGTTGAATCTTATTTTGGCCACAGCTTTCTCTGTGTTGGAGCTAATGTAATGATTTTTGGTGACAAATCTAAATCTTATTTTAAATTTAAACTCAACGGTACACTGTGGGCAAATTCACTACCTTTTCGTTATGTTTGTGGATGAAAACGTCCACTTAATTAAACCGCTGAAAAAATGTATCAGATAAATATATTTTTTTCTTTTTTTTTTTTGCATAATTCGATTAATCAACCTTAGTCCTGATCAAAACAACCAAATGTTTTTTTTTTTTTTAAATCCAAGATTTTAACTCTTTAATTACCAAGTTCATAAATGATGTCACTGATTTGTGGGGGGGGGGACACAAAATTACATATTTTCAATATAAAAAGTGATTGTGGACTGGATATTTTTTTACCTTTTATCACAGTCTTGGGCATGTCAAAGATTAGTAACAAGATTGGCTTTGATGCATTTTTAGTTTTTGTGCAACATTAGATTTGAATTTTTTCTTCCTCATTTGTTGTTGGTGGCTGTTTTTGCCCCATTGACTTCGATTATAACTACATTTTTTGATTGCAAAGCCATGACACCATATAATCATGCATTCTTGATTGTTTGTGATTTTCCCTTTTGGGAAAATTTTTACGGTTGATCACTAGGTGGGACCATTAACCCTTTAGATAGGCCTGTGCATACTTATATATACTTATATATATGGAGTTATATGGAATATAACAGCAAATTCTAGTGTTTGTTTAAAAAAAATATGAATCTGATACATTTTGACAGCAGTTTAATTGAGTGGATGTTTTCATCCTGAACATAACGAAAAGGAGGTGCATTTGAACAATGCACAAGGGTTAATCAGGAACTGGCTTCGGCAGGATAATTAAAGAAACGGAGGAGCGTCTAAAAAAGCCGAGCAACCCTATAAATGTGTTTATGCATCTGCCAGCGGTGTCGTGTAAAATCTGCTTTCCCACGTCATTTAACAAGGCATTGAAAACAGTGCTGTCGCCCTGATTGCTGTGTAAAACCAGAGTGCCGGTGGCAACCAGAATGACTAAATTGGTGTAAACGAGTGTGAAATAATGGGCTGAAAGCAGTGGAAAATGACAGTGGTGGTCAAATCAACGTCTGCTGTCTTTCTGAACGCCTGGAAACCGAATGCATGTAGAAAGTAGCCTGCAGTTCTCAGGAGCAGATGCAGAAGTGTGCTGTAATCCCGTCAGATTATCTGAACCTGGATGTTTACGCTCTGCTTGATGGAGCTGTTTTTGCTCAGAGTAACTCGCTCGGTGATGTATTGATTAAGAGCTTTAGGTTCATCATGACAGATGGCTTCATACAGCGGCTTTAGCTGAATAGATTCAACGTGTTTAGCTGAAATGCTCGCATTAGTTCGCTGGATAAAGCAAAGCTGCTAATATGCTTGAGGTTTTTCAGAGGATGTTCGGTCGTATCTGCTTATTCTGGAAATTAGGAAGATAAACCATTTGTGGGTGTTTTTGATGCTTGACGTAATTGTGTAATTCTGACTCATTCCCCCAAACTTACTGCGCTTCACACATCAGCTAATTCATTAATGAGGTGATAAAGTCACAGGCGTTAGGCTGTTGTCATCTCATATTTACTAATCACATTAAGCGTTGGTAAAGTGGGTCGTAACCTCAGAGAAAGCGTGGTAAATGATCTGATCTCAGACTGACAGTAATGATTCATCTCATCCTGCCAGAGATGCAACAGAGAACACACCAGTCGCAATTAATTACGCAGTACACATTTACTGATGTCATCACAGCTGTCAATCATTCTCTTAAAGAACAACTTGAATCTTAAAGGTGCGGTCACATGAAATATCAGATGCTATTTTGTTGTATTGTTATAGTTGTTATTGTAGTAATTTAGTTTTTCCCATTTTTGTTGGCAACTAAATGAAATAAAAAATAACAAAGTTCAAGTTTTTTTTTCATTAACGTTTAATTTATTCCAAATAACCAACTTTATGTTTAATAATTTTTAAAAAGTGCTGCATGCACTGCAGAGATTTTTCTATTATTATTATAACTTTGATATACTTTACTTTACACAATGATGTACGTTATAATTAAAGTTTAAGTTAAACCAAACTTTTATTTCGCCGGTTTGCAGTGAAGATCTGTGTTTTCTCAAATTAAATATTGAAATGCTTTCATATAAAGTTCATGTGTTGATGATCTTATATTCATATCGCCGTTTGATTCAGTGTACAGCCATCCAAACTGAATGACATTCTGGATCCTACTGTAAATTATTTTTATGACTGGTTTCCGTGAATCCGTCCACATTTTCTGCATCATTGAAATCATAAAACTCAAATTCCTTTGTGTTTTGCTTTTGCACGCTGTTTATATCTCTATCGATTGAGTGAATTATTTATTTATTTATTTATTATAGATTTAGTTCCTGTCACACTCAATCGATCTTCTGTTAGCTTCGCTCGTCTCTCAGTGGATTGCTGCTGATTTTAGTTTGTTTAACTGAATCAAACAGCTTTAGATTTCTTTTGTCCTCCCATGTTCTGGTGCTTCGATTCAAGGCTTTTGTTTGAATTTATACGTAGTCAGTATTGTAGGTGCTTAATATAAATTCAATCTAAATTATTTGTTATTTCTGTTATTTAATTAATGAGTTTTGCAATGAGAAGCGTTTGAAAAACTGTTGCCAACAAACAAGAAGCTTTAAAAGCTTTCTGTGGTTTTCCACTTGATGGTTCAACAACATTTTTTTTTTAAATACTCTTATTTTTTATTCACGTAATACTTTTAAAACAATATTTTAAAATAAAATTTATTTTCAAGTAAATTAGTGATATGTTTCTTGTTTTGTTGTAATATATTTATATATATATATATATAACAACATAAAGATAAGTAAAATAAAAAAATATATTATTATATTTATATAAAATAAAAATACATACAAATAAAGTATATTATTATTTATAATAGTATTACAACAGTAATAATACTATAAATACAATAGTATTATTTGTATATAATAGTATTATAGTATTGTTTTGTTATAATAAATTCTTTATTAGGCTCAATATAATAATGTTAAAAATAAAATACATATAACAATATAAATATATAAATACATAAAATAAGTAAAATAATAATTAAGTATATTATTATATTTACATAATAATATAAATACATTAAAATAAATAAAATTATAATAATTAAGTATATTATTAATTAGTATTTTGCAGTGATATTGCTTTATATAATTATATAATTGTGCATGTCTACATAAAACCAGGAACTCTTTTTAAAAAAATAAATATTTAAATTGCAAATGCAGTTTTACCATAAAATTTGCAAAACTTTTTTTGTGTCTTCCAAATCATTTTGTCCTAATTTCTGACATAAACTGCTGAATTTGGCAGAACTGTCTCTTATTGGCAGAAGAGGATGTTGTTTCTCAGTTATTGTGTTAAATGACTAGTGAGTTCTGTGTAACCAGAAATCAATGGAGGAGAAAGAGGAAGCTGAACTCGTTTGAAATTTTCCTGTCGCATCTGTGGTTTATTTAGCCTGTGTCGACAAACACACACACACACGCTCATGCACTTACACCCAGTGAATAACCCTAACTCTAACACCTTGAATATCTCAGAAGCTGTTTCGAAGAAAATCAGTCATCAACCACAAGATGCTGCATTTCTTTTCCTGTTTTTTGGTTTCCTCTGAACTGAAAGATGCAGACGATGATCATCTGGTGCAGGTCGTGTGTTCAGACTGGTTCAGATCCGAGCAGCAGTCTGAGGGATCCGTCTCCATCTGTCTGGAGCATCATCTTCCTCACACCAGACACATGAGCTTACTAACCAACAGACAGACTGACAGACGCTCTGATCGCACAGGAAGAGCTGACTGAAGGAGTATATGCAAAAAACAAACAAAAACACATCTTGAGAGTCCAAATGCATTGACTGCATGATGAATGAAGTCCACTGGATTCAGTTAGAATGTCCTCATGATTGTATTTATGACAGGAAAAAATATATATACACAAACACACATATACGGTTAAGTAATATCTGGTAATAGCAAGTGCACCATGTGAAATTGTTACATTTTAGACACAATGTTCAGTTTTTTCTCTTTCGTCAACAAAACTAGTTCCAAACAAAGCTGTGTCAGGATATTTGTGCAACACTTGTGGTGTTTCGTTCCTGAATGAATCATCTGAGTCAATGATTCAGTGATCCATTTATTTAAACAGGTACTTGGTTTGTTTCAAAATGAATCATCCATTTTAAATGAATCATATGAGTCAGTGATTCAGTGATCCATTCATTTAAACAAGGACTTGATTTGTTTGAAAATGAATCATCCATTTTAAATGAATCATTTGATCCAGTGATTCAGTGATCCATTCATTTAAACAGGGACTTGATTTATTTCAAAATGAATCATCGATTTTAAATGAATCATCTGAGTCAATGATTCAATGATCCATTCATTTAAACATGGACTTGATTTGTTTCTAAATGAATCATCCATTTTAAATGAATCATTTGAGTCAGTGATTCAGTGATCCATTCATTAAACAGGTACTTGGTTTGTTTCTAAATGAATCATCCATTTTAAATGAATCATTTGAGTCAGTGATTCAGTGATCCATTCATTAAACAGGGACTTGATTTGTTTCTAAATGAATCATCCATTTTAAATGAATCATCTGAGTCAGTGATTCAGTGATCCATTCATTAAACAGGTACTTGGTTTGTTTCTAAATGAATCATCCATTTTGAATGAATAGTTTGTTTGATTGAATGATTGAATGAATCATTCATTAAGGCAAGGACTTACCTGTCTTTAGCACAAAAACACACTCAGCAAAATATTGTTTGATCATTGTTATCCAGAAAAACCGGAACAGTATCGAGATATCATTTTTTGTCAACATGTATTTACTCATTTCACTCGCACAAAAGCAGATTCAGTGTGTGTGTGTGTGTGTGTGTGTGTGTGTGTGTGTGCACGCTCATTAAGTCCTCATCAAGTCACTGCTCATTCACTGTGTCTCGCTGTCTTTGTATCAGAGCTCCAAATTAAAATTCTTTGGCTGTCACTCGTCACAACAGTACGTACCACACATTTTACAGATGTTTGTCAGTGTTGCTGAGGATCTGCAAATAATTCGCCATCATCCTCCGTCATCTCTCTTACTGTTTATGTGGTAAGTGTAATTATATGTACTGTAATGTAACAGGGGACCGTTAACAGTCGTAAAGTAATTCCTTTGTCTTTCTGAATACTATAGACTGCATAAAAACATAAATGAAGTTTGTGTGTGTGTGTGTGTGTGTGTGTGTTTGAGTGAGTGTGTGTGTGTGTGTGTGTGTGTACGTACATTAGATGAGCTTGTAGTTTAGTAAGCAGAAACCACTCGCTGCCTATTCAGCAACAATATACACCCATACATCCTCATGCCAGCCTGCTGTGTGTGTGTGTGTGTGTGTGTGTGTGTGAGCGAGTAATCAGCGATGTGGATCAAATGTTTGTCGTTCTTCAGTAATGGCTCGTTTGGGCTCCACCAGAGATCACACGATAACGTTTCATTATGACGGCAGCAGTGATTCCCATGTGAACGTGGACCATCATGCATCACTTTAGTGCAATAGAGTACTTCGATATCATGGCATCCATATGTATATCAAAGAAGATTAGAAGATTATTTCAGACTAGTGTGATAATTCAGACCGATAATTCTGAACTTGAGTTACACACATCTGGGACCTGGATTGAGTTTGTGTCGTTTGCTCTGTGTTTTTGTGTGAAACCATACTTCTTCGTTGTGTTCATTGCTAATGAAGGTGCTGCTGAAATCTTGGGGTCAACCGATATATGTGTTTTCAGACCCAAAACCGATTATTACAGATTAATTGATATTTTTTACAGATATTTTGGACCGATATGTATGTCTGGTGTAAAAATGTAAATTAATGTCAAAATTAAGAATAAAAAGAGCTCTAACAAAAACTTTCTTTAATGCTTTTAAAGTTTTATCGGTTTTAAAAATGACTGATACCGATAACCATAAAAAGATAAATATCTTAATATATTAATAATAAAATTAATGTCAAAATTAAGAATAAAAAGAGCTCTAACAAAAACTTTATTTAATGCTTTTAAAGTTTTATCGGTTTTAAAAATGACTGATACCGATAACCATAAAAAGCTTAATATCTTAATTTATTAATAATAAAATTGTCAAAATTAAGAATAAAGAGAGCTCTAACAAAAATGTTCTTTAATGCTTTTAAATTGTTTTATCAGTTTTCAAAATGGCTGATACCGATAACCATAAAAAAAAGTTTAATATCGGTGCCGATAATCCGTCAAAAACAACTGAAATCACAGCTACTTCTGTGATTCCTGAGAACATTTGATCTCACCGCTGCTGCTTCTGTTTCTTCAATAATAAATTAACACTGTCATTGAATAAATATTTGATAACGGCAGCCCTTGTGAATATGGGACTCACAGTAGTAGTCAGCGGCTTGATCATGGTCACTCTGTAGTGCACTAGATTCTCAAGCGCACTTTTGCTCACAGGACATATTCGTCTGTCTCGTCCGTCTCAAGCGGCTTCATGAATGATAAATGAAGCTCTAGAAGCACACAGACTCACTGCAGATGAGTCTGTGATGGAGGGAAGGAGAACATTTAGTCCTTTAATCTGTTTATTTCCTGACGCGGACAGTAAAAACATGCTGTAAAGTAGATGTTTGAGAGATGACTTGAGTGTGCAGTTAGAAGAGGCTCTTAGAATCACTTGTTTAGACTCTGTTTACCGTGATGCACTGATGTTTGCTAGAGTGATTCTGTTGAGTCTTTACAAATCCTTAAAAGAAACCAACGTTCTTCTTCTGCTTCTTCAGAATATCCGTCTCATTTTCCAGTACAAATATCTAAACATTCATAAATCGAAATGCATTTACAGTGACAGAAGATAAGAAGTGTCCAAGTGAAGTTTGTACTTCAAACAAGAAAAAAATCTACTTGTCTTTCGTTTTAATTAAGTTGATTTTTCTGATCCTATTGGCAGATATTTGCTCTTGCTTTAAACATAAACTCACTTTATTTTCACTTAAACAGTTCTTATCTTCTGTCATTGTGCATCTCCAGTAAATGCATCCGGATGTAAGAATATTTAGATATTTGTGCTGTAGATGCTTAGCAAAAACAGTACATTTGCAGGGAATTATAAATCTTTTTGCATTAGAAATGTGTTGAAATGGTCTTTTTGAGCTGCTGCTGTTTTTAACCGTTAGTAATTGCTGTTCTCGCTCTCATTACACGAACCGCCAGTGACTCACAGCTTTATTAAACCACTGAATATCACTAATTAGAGAGCTGCTCTGATGCTGCCAGACATCCTCTCTGATTCTCATTGATCCATTAATTCATATCAGATGCTTCCGTAATGAGCTAAATCTGAAAATCTGACATCAGCATCATTATCATTGTCAACACTGAACAACATCATTCTGTTTTACAGGCTCGTTATCAAACGGCTTATTAATGTCTTAAACTTGATGTGCTGTGTAACACGCTGAAAATGCCAAAAAAATAAAAATAAAATAAAAATGTAATTAGTTTGGAATGAGCTTTTGAAGGCACTAATAAAATAAAATAAAGTAACCAATTAAAATAAAATAAAAAATATTGTTTGATGTTTCATGTATGAAATGCAATATCATTATTCCAGTAAATATTTGAAATATAGAAATGCAATAAATAAACAAAACACAAAAAACATCTCATTTTCAGAACATGAAGAACTAAAATAAAACAACCAGATTAATAAATAAAACCCATGCGAACTATTTAAAATCCTGACAAAAACAAAAATATAAAAATATACAATTATATTAAAAATATGCATTATATGTTTTTTATTATAATAAATATATTTATATATTTTCGTTTAGCATTTTAATGATTTGTTTAATTATTAGCCTTTTATTAACTCTCTTTTATTTAACCCTGATTAAGATGCAGTGCATTATTGTATTATTGAAGATGTATTTACAAAAGTGCAAATAGATACTAAAGGTGTGTTGGTTGTGTGGATTAAACTCCTCTGATCAGTGATGTGTGTGTGATGAAGACGAGTGTTTGCGCTGGTCCTGCAGAGATGACTGCAATTATCTCTGTCTGTTGATGAGAAGCTGTGTGACGCTGCACTGAAAAGAAAACAGTCAGTAATGAGTGCATGCATCTGTTCATCGTGTGTGTGTGTGTGTGTGTCATCTCTCCGCTCATTAAAGCCCACTAGAGGTCCTGATGTGAACCCACATGCAGCGTCCTGAACTCAGAGCGCTGACCCTCATCCTCATCATCCTCATCATCCTCATCATCCTCCTCACAGCCGGCGCTGATAAGACGAGGGTGTTGGGTGCGGCTCTGCACTTCCTGTCTCTGTGTTTATTGGAGTGGGTTTTATCTTTCTGGAAGCGTCTGTGTGTCCTCCCTGCGCAGGAATGCAGCCGCTGCACCAAGAGGATCTCTCTCCTCGTCTTCTGTGGGAGGAGAACGAACACAAGTCTCTGTGTGTGACTGTAAACACGGCACGCCAACAACACTGAGCTACACGCCATCTTCATTTCCTCTGCTGTGAGAAATGAAACGCATGGAGTATAAACGTCTGATTTAAAGAACTCAGACACTCAGTGATCATGTCCAACTCTAGAACACAGAGAACACCAGAGTTCACACACACACACACACACAAACCGCTTCCACCGTGTTTACTTAATGTGATTAGTACAGGGTTATTATCATTAATTAACACCAAAACCATAAAAAAAATTAACTAGAATAAAAAATTGTAAAAGAATAAAAATGAAAAAAAGCTATATGTACATATATAAATATTATTTAAAAAAACGATTTGGACGGTGTGTCAGTTCTGCTCTGTGTGATTGATGTGAATATTAATCTGAAGAGATGTGAATTAATGTCTTTGTCTCTGTGTGTGTGTGTGTGTGTGTGTGTGTGTGTGTGTGTGTCTCCTCTCAGTGCGATATCTACTGAAGAACAACGTGTGTCCTGATCTGTGTAACGAAGATGGACTGACAGCCCTGCACCAGGTGAACACACACACACACACACACACAAACACACACACAGTCACACAAACACACACACACACACACACACAGACACACACACACACACACACACACACACACTCTCTCTCTCTCTCTGCTTATTACTGATCTACTTCAAAGTAAAGAGATGGGTGTGTGTTTTCTCTCTCTCTCAGATCTTCTGCACACTGTGTTC
>NC_039273.1:529458-574458 GCF_003368295.1 Carassius auratus
TCCACAAACACCTGAGACCTGCTCCTCACACACACCAGACCGGCCTGACAGTATCCCATGATTCATAGCACCCAATCCTTTCTTTTAATAGGACAGATTCATTAATAAATCTCAGTAAACGGGTATTCATCGTGTGTGTGTGTGTGTGTGTGTGTGTGTGTGTGTGTTCAGATCTGTGTGAGGATGAGGAGTTCAGGAATCATCTGCTGGAGTTGAAGCACAAACACGACATCATCATGAAATCCCAGCTGAAGCACAAGACATCACTGTGTCGCCGGACCAGCAGCACGGGCAGCCGCGGGTACAACACACACACACACACAGATACACACACACACACACACATACACACAAACACAGATACACACACACACACACACACACACATACAAAAATATATATATTAAAATATATATATATATATATATATGCTGACACCTGCTGGCCACTGATGGTCACTGCACAGGCTCATGTTTCCTCAGTTAACTGCTGACATTGCATAGACTCTTATTTTCTTCATATACAGCTGTAGTCATAAATGCTATAGTGTTACAATGACCTTAGCAGAACACAGAAGGTTTAACACACATGCTGACAGCTGCTGGCCATTCTCACACACACACACACACACACACACATGTGCCTCCTGCTGGAGCTTCACAAACACATTTCCATTGAACGAAATCATTCAGTTTCTAAAGCAGATTTAAACTGGTCAGGGTTCTTCTTCTGTGGTGATAACGTCACTCTCTTTGTTCTCACGCTTCGGCTGCTTGTGCAGGAAAGTGGTGCGCAGGGCGAGTCTGTCCAACAGACACAACCTCTGCAGGAAGGAGTATCAGACCGAAGCCATCGTGTGGAGAGGAGGACGAGAGGAAGAGGAGCGAGAGCGAGAGTCTGAGCAGGAGAACAGCCGCTCGGTGAGAAAAACACTCACTGCATACTAGAGCTCATCACTTTAGACGGGCACTTTAGTTGTTATTATTATTATTATTAGCAACAGTAATATTTTTTTGTTATAATTTCATTCTTTTTTTTTTCTTAAAACATGCAACATTAAATATATTGTTATTAAATATTAAAACAGTATTTGAATTTTGAAATGCTAGCATTTTAATAAATTATTTTTGTTGAATTTCTTTTTTAATTACTTTTTTCTTTTTCTGTCGCACAACCTATTATTTCTGCCCATTAACCCCTTGTATTCTTTCAATCACAGGTGTTTTTAAAACCAGTCAACTGCAATTTTATATCATTGTCATAATTCTACTTCTATCATTAATTGTTATAATAATATTTGTTTTTAAATATAAGCATTTTAGCAACAGTACTCTTTTTTCTGTTCTTTAAAAAAATGTTTACAATTTTTATTTTTTTTGTTATTAATAATTTTACAACCTGAATTTTCTATTACTGAAAATTACAAATCTTTTTCTTTTAATGTCGCATTTTACTACAGTGCAGTTTACTGTAGCTTTTAACATGCTCTTCATTCTGAGTCTGAGAGGTTTCACGTATTTCATAATCTATATGTTCTGCACATTACATTAAAGTTAAATCTGTCATTATTTCCTCGTCCTTGTGTCTTTCCAAAACCACAAGACTCATCAAGTGACCATATATTATAAAAAAATCGAACAAGTTTCTGTCCTGAAGTCCAAGTTAACACAACTTTAAAGACCCAAAAGATCCCGAATCCCTCAAGCATTTAAATCCAATCTAGACATTAGACAGGAAGTCCTGCTGTTTCTTCAGCTGTGATGTTTTGACTTCCTGTTTGCAGACGCAGCCCGACGGCGCTCCGAGAGCAGCTGGGATCCTCAAGGAAGGCGTTCGACAGAACGGCTGCATCTCCAGCACTCCAGCGACTAACGGTGACCCCGTGACCCCTGACCCCACGCCCTCCGCCGAGCAGACCAAGCCCAAAGAGCATGTGCAGACGCTGTCCGAACTCAAGAAGCAGCGCTCCGCCGCCAAACTCCTCGTCCAGCCCGTCCTCAACGGACACCTGGGAAACGGCTCGACCAATCCCAGTCCAGAAGATCCACACATGCCTCAGGTCTCGTCCAATGGCAGCACAGTCTACTTCACGCCGGCCAGCGGAGACCCGCCCCTTCTGAGGTTCAGGCAGCCAATAGAAGACGAGGATCCCAAGAGTGACAGCTGCTGCTGCATCTCATAGATCTAGCTCACACACACACACACACACACACGTATATATCCCACAAAAGGATCCTGTTTATCACCCGCTTTTATTTCTCATTCCGAGTCTGGAAGTCTCTCTGAAGCCTGTGCAGGAACAGGAAATGACCTCATTCAGGCTAACAGCTGCAGCTGTGTAATGTGTGATTGTGCTGCAGCTCTCCTGTACAGTATTTATTTGTATATGTGCATAGAGCCACTCTTAATTCTGTAAGATTATTTATTGTATTCCAGAGCGATGCAGAGACGGACGGAGCACAGACGAGTCAGTATTTTTCTATGATAGTGTTATTATAATGAGCAGATGAAGTATATGAATGCACACTCAAATCACAAGAAGAAGTAGCCTTTGATATGTTTTGCATCGTCACGATATTTTCACAACACACTTGCTGCAGAAAAAAGACTGTTAATGTAATTTAATGCAGCATCACAATAAATACTAACATTATGCATAAATGCATTTAAATCAAATTAAACATAGTGTTATTTTTTTTCTATATGACACTTTTAGTGAGATTTAGTGAAACGGTTACTGTTATGAAAAAAGAGCTTGTGAAATATGACCCAGATGTGTTTATATGAAGAAAGTGTTCGTGATTCTCCCAATGAAGGGTTAATTTATTTTATTCGATCCGCTCGATCGTGACACTCTGCTCTTTCGGGTGCCAAAGTCTTCCAGAGTGATGGACGTCAGAAACAGCCAATCAGGTTCCAGTGCCAGTCCCGTAGCCCCGCCCACTCCTCAGCGCTCATGCGTCAGAGCCGGGAAAGAATGTAAATAATGCTTGGAATGCATTTCCTTCAAACACGAGCTGATGTTCAGGAAGGAAAGTATTCTGTAGCCTGTGATGGTGAATCTGGAATAGAAATATGAGTAGAGTTCACACGTGAGGAGTTGAGCTTCCGTTTCTACTGAGGTGCACGAAGGGAAAAGAGCATCACAACTACTGATCTGATCATTACTGGAATCTACTGATCACTGTATTAACATATTTTCAATAAAGTGTATATTTTGGTCAGTTTGTAAAGGGTTTGTGTCGTCAGTGCTGAGTGAGATGTTTAAGGAAGTGATGATTGCGTCATCGGTGTGTTTAGAACCACAGTGAGTCAGCAGTTCACCACCAATGAGGAAGAAAGCCTGCACACACGTGCTCACTGTAAATATTGATTCAGTCGGTCTACATCAGCTTTATTCCTGCACTGGGATTCTGGATTTAAATTCGACATTTGTTTGATATTTAATACAAATTTTAGACTTATATTAAGACGCTTTACAAAACAAAACAAAACTGTATTTGCATGCAGTATATTAATTATCAAGAAAAAATGGAAAATATGTTTAATGTTTGAAATATGATGTTGATTTGATAAAATAAAAATACAGAAAAATTTTCAAATAGTATTCTGATTTCAAACAGCTGTTTACTCTGTGAATATATGTTCAAATTAAATTTATTTATTTGATCAAAGCTGCATTAACTCCAGTCTTCCGTGTATTTTTTAGATATTTTTGTGGAAACCGTGATGCAATTATTTTTCAGGATTCACAGATAAATACAAAGTTCAAAGGAACAGCATTTATTTGAAAAAGAAGTCTTCTGTAACATTATAATGCACCGTTCAAAAGCCTTGGGACTTCGAGACGTTTTCATTTTATTGAAATTAATACTTTTATTCAGCAAGTGTGTGTTTAAATTGATGAAAAGTGATAGTAAAGAAGAAATGTGGTTGGGAAAGATCTGGTAATATTCTGGATTGGTCTCTGGGTGTGTTTCTGCGACTGCAGGTCAATCTTAGGTTCAAACTCTCAGTAAATGACCTTTCTAACGCTCCTCTATCTCAGGAAACCGCTCTGAGTCCAGGGTTTGAACGTTGCATCAGTGATTCTTGTCTTTTGTTGAACCTCAATGGTGGAATAATCTTCTGAACTCCACCCGAGCAGACGAGTCCCTCACAATGTTTTCAAGAAACTCCTAAAACGTTCAGATCCATTCATGCATCGAGCCTGAGCTCTTCTTTAGTCTGTGGATAAAAGCTGCTAGATCCATGTAAACAGCTTCTACACAATCTTCACACGCTAACATATCAACTAATGCTTCAACGTGAATGTTTGACATGGTTTTGAATAAACCAAATCAAACAGATTGTTGAAGTATTAGTTATGTATCTTATTGAAAGGAACTAACTATAAATGTTGAATGATTGTGGTTTAGTGGGTTTTAATTGCTCAACAAGTGTTAGATTTCAGATCTTTTTGTTTGCACAACAGAGTTTCATGCTCAAGCTTGTGCAAGACATCCGTAACAATACAGGAAGGATTGGAGCTTATTGCTTTTATTAAAGATGCATTATTATCTGTCAGCAGCGATCCATCAAACACGTTTAATGCAGATCATTTTGTGGCTGGATCAAGCCTTCAGTGATTCTGAGAATCTAACACTGATCCTCCTGACACCAAAAATACCATTTATAATGAAACAATTAAAATATTCCAAATAAATGCTGTTCTTTTGAACTTTCTGTTCATCTGTGAATCCTGAAAAATAAAATGCATCACCGTTTTCACAAAAATATTATAGTTTTTAACATAGTCAGAAATTATTCTTGAGCAGTAAATCATCATATCAGAATGATTTCTGAAGATCATGTGACACTGAAGACTGGAGGAATGATGCTGAAAACTTAGCAATAAATTTCACTTTAACATACATTTACAGAGAAAATAGCTGTTTTGCATTATAATAATATATTTTGATTAAATGAATGCATCCTTGGTAAGCAAAATAGATCGTATAAAACATTTTATAAAATATTACCGACACCAAACTTTTGCAGAGTAGTGTATTAAACTGACAGATAATGAAGAATAATAATCTAATAATGGTAATAACTATTCTTATACCTTTATAAAATCAGGCAGGTCATTGAAAAACAAGATTTTTAGAGAGTATTCTCTACTTTAGAAGGAAGGAATTAAATTCAAACACATCCAGACACATGATGATGATTTAAAACCTCTCCATTTGGATCAGGAGAAAACGTCAAAATATTTCAGAGTGAGACATGCTCATGTGTGTATTAATGTACTGATCACTCTCCAGTTCCTGTTCTGGGCGGATGTGACGTAATCCAGCAATCACTGTTAGTGATAGACTCTGTAATTGGCTCGTGCAGTGGATCAGAGGTCACCATCAGTGCTTCAGTCTGCTGGATCTGATCTGATCTGATCTGGTGTGTGTGTGTGTATCTTCACTGAGAGTCAGAGGGGGGGCTTCAGTCAGCGAGTGAAATGTCAAGAGATGTGCAAACCGTTTTAAACGAGGGAGCAAAGTTTCACCACATCCTGTGGACAATGAGTTACAA
This sequence comes from Carassius auratus, assembly GCF_003368295.1. Classification (NCBI taxonomy): domain Eukaryota; kingdom Metazoa; phylum Chordata; class Actinopteri; order Cypriniformes; family Cyprinidae; genus Carassius; species Carassius auratus. The sequence goes on from NC_039273.1 coordinate 535,027, forward strand.
CCAGCTCTGACGCACGAGACAGGGGCTCTGCTCGCCGCAGCTCCAAAACACACGAACATCACCGACACATCTGCAGTACTACAAGACGTTTCCTATCGGATGTCAACCAGACGTTTAGAATATCTCTTTAAGATGGTTATGATTTGCAATGCAATGCATGTAAAACTGACCCCCCAGAGATGTCTGCTAATGTACAAACATCTGAGAAACGTCTGTAAGATGTCAGTTTTACATGCATTCTAAATCATAAACATCTGAAAGACATATTATACACGTCTGCTTGGGATCGTCCTATAGACGCATTGCACGTGAGCGAGCACGTCCTGCAGATGTAAATGAGACGTCCAACAGATGTCTCCGTGATGTACGTGTACTGTTGATGTTGGCCCTGAGCTCACATCGACCTCACGCGTGTTGTATTTCATTCCCGGGCAGTCTGCCTGATGTACGATTAACGTGTCAAGACAGGGATTGTTTTATAACCGGGTCTCGATGCTCAGATTACCGGAGAGCTCTTGTACTGCACCTGCTGATGCTCTCAGCTCATGCAGCTCTTCTTGAGTTCATCTTTTATTTATAGTTTGGACGGAGGCGTGTCTTCACTGATCACCGATCAACTGAGGCGGGACCGTCACACGCTCGCGCTCGTATCATATTAAGCGTTATTCCCGTGCATGTCGGAGCGATGTTTCACTGTCGGAGGAACGTTTCTGGAGCGGCTTTACTGCCGCGCGTTCTGTACGCGAGCCGCGCATTGCATAACCACCGCGCGACGTGCTGCTCTCGCGTCTACCGGAGATTAACGGCGACGCACGCTGTTGTATCCCGTTCACGCGAGACTCTGCCGCCGGACCTCGCTGCACGCGCGCCGATGGCGGTGTTTGCTTTGAACGCTGCCGCGCCGCGCCGCGAATACAGCGACGCGAGGACCGGACATCGAAGCGTCCCCGGACTCGGTGAACTGGAGTCGTTCCCACCCGCTCGTTCTCCAGCTCCGGTCGCGATCCAGACGAGACGATCCTCCACGACTCCCGAGAAAACGCAAGAAGAACGCGCCGCTAACCCTCAAACGGTACGTCAACAGTTCTGATCAAACTTTTGCATTTGAATGTTGTTCATCTGTCGTTTATCGGTGTCCACAGTCGCGTGTGGTGTGCGGAACGCTCGCTCTTTGTTCGCTCTGAGCGCGTGAAGCATGAACGTGCTGCAGGAGTTGATATCGCGTCATCGGGTTTGATGTTAAAGTTACATTGTTGTCATTTCACTTCCTCTGTCTGGACGCAGAACTCGCGCTCGCGGTTACGCACGCTCTGTTTACACTGACGCTCTCGTGCGTGCTCGTTTACTATGGTGCAGAATCGAACAGCTGTGGTGTTTTATAAGAGTTATCAGACGTGTTTGCATCGGCTGTTTGTCTAGTTGCACTTCAACAGCTGATGTAGTAGTAGCCTAGTTAGTCATCTTTCACTTTCACCGCTGTCAGACTGATGACGCTGCGCTTCTGCGCGCGCGTGCGTGCGTGTGTGCGTGGGTTGGTTTAATAACACTAGTCTTTGGTGAGGGTTGACTGCTGCTTGTTTGCTCAGGTTTTGTTGGGTTAGTCAGTGCTTGTTTCCCGGTCAAGGTTCACACGCGACCTCCACATGTCATCTGCTTATCTTTCTTTGACCTTCACTTTATAAATTTGATTTAATTTTATAAATAAATTTTAAGTGTACTGTTTATTGCACGCACAAATCTTGCAAACTTCATATAAAAGATTCTGCCTGACTGCAGACTGATTTCCTGAAGTTAGTGTGGCTCGAAAAGAGTGTAAAAAAAAAAAGGTGTCCTTTTAAAGCCAGAACAGGCGATTAAAGTCGATACCGATACTTCTATAATCCGATAATTTTAATAAATTATTACAGGTGTAAAACGGGCAATAATACTCACTTAACGTTATATATGAAACACTTTTTAACATTCAATATGCTTTATGTGCAACATATTATTATTATTATTATTATTATTATTATTATTATATTTTTGTTTACACTTTTTTTATGTTTACTGTAGTGGTAACCTTGGAAATCTAAATCTAAATCTAAAACCGTGGCTCATTTTCATCAGGGACTGCCAGTGAAAAGACCTTTTACCTTTTTATTCTGACAGTGTATCTTACAAAAATGCAACACAGACTAAATTAACTGGTTTATTCGATAACAAACACCACCCAATCAACCAAAATGCACTCATTTATACCAACAAAACTACATCTGTTAAAGCAGGCTCTTTAATGTAACCAGGTTACTTTTGTAAAGCATCATTAATTTGTATGAATTTTGAGTAGCCAGACTTTACCACATAGACAACGAATGTTTAATCACGTAATATCGTATCATCATTAAAGTGCTAGTTTTAAATGTGTGTTGCATTATGCGTATTACAGATGATGAAATATTTAGAGTATAAACATTACAACATGAGATTGCTCAGCTGTATTTTATCTTTGAGGAATATGTGTGAAGCAAGGACAGAAGAGGCGTGGTTGTTTAAAAATATCTTTAAGGAAATAAACTAGAATGACTTGACTATAATTCATATCTTAGCCTGATGTGTTAGAAATGTGAGTGAGTTTGTGATTGCAGAATATTAATAAAAACGTAACCTTTTTGTTTATTTATTTTTATGGGGTGCCAGCTTCATGGGGGTTTAATCGCATCAGTGTGGAGAAACAAACATTCCTGAACAAGTCTCTAGCTGTTCGTTCGGTTTAATTTTCCGCTTTAAAGAACTCTATTGGCCTGATTGTGTTCACATATAATACTGCCAAAGCTCTATACACATATTACAACAAGGTTTTTTGTGTGTGTGTGTTTTTTGAGGCTTTTTATGAAGGAAAAATCCATTCATAGTGTTGTTATTATGACATATCTTCAGTTAAAATATGGCTAATTAAATATGTAAATATTCATATCCCTCTATATAAGCCATAAAATAAATTTCCCCTTCAGATGAATCTCATTTTACTGGAAATTCTGCTTTGTCTGGCTTCATTAATTCAGTCAATACAATTTAAAAATATAGTTAATTTAGTATTTTACATACATTTTTATACAAACTCACTTATGCAAACTCACTCACTCACACTCATACACACTCTCACACACATACTCTCTCTCACACACACACACGCTCACTCGCAAACTCACTTAACCACACACACACACACACACACACACACTTTTTCTCTGCAGCAATTGTGTAGATTGTGATGTTGTGCGTCTCAAACACTCTTTATCTCACACACAATTGTTGCATTGTGTGAGATAATGCACCCCCCCCCCCCACACACACACACACGTCTCTATGGCAATGAAAGGCTGTGTTTGTGTTGTTGCGGGTTGAATTAGGTCATGTTTGTGGCTCATAAGTTAACAGCATCCACACTGACACACAAACACACAGATCCGTCAAAAACAGACAGTTTTCTTCTGTTTCTCAAGTGTTTGGATTCTGCTCAAAGTTATTTCACAGAGAGCTGAATCTACTTCTGCTGGAGGTTTCGAACGTTTATTTCTGATTCCTCAGCACAACTGCAGTAATTGGCTCCTGAAGCAGGCACTCACAAGATTCTGCGTTCTGATTGGTTGTGGTCTGTCAGGCCCCTCCCACCGAGGCCTTTTCAGGACGTCCTGGACTCCCCGAGAGTTTTAATCACGTCGAATCGTTCGTCTGATTGCTGATGGTTCCCGTGTGTGTGTCTCTGCAGGATCAGGTGTCGTCTGTGTCCGGCGCTGAAGGTCAGAGGTCAGATCAGAAGCCCAGTAAGACGCAGCAGCTCAGGAAGGTGTTTAAGGAGTACGGCTCCGTCGGCATTTCCTTCCACATCGGAATCTCGCTCATTTCTCTGGGAATGTTCTACCTCGCTGTGTCCAGGTCAGACTCAGGGAACTGATTTCACCCAACTACAGGCAAATCCTTAAAATCACATATATTTCAATACTATTGTAGTTTTTATTAATATTTTTCTGTTTTATTTTAATTTGAAAATTCTAAATAGATTTATTTATATATATATATATATATATATATATATATATACACACATACACACATGCATACTTTAAAAAAATGATTTAATATATTTTATATCTATCTATATAAGTTTATTTCAGTTTTGGTTTCAGTTATTTTAGGATATCATGTTAAACTAAATTTAAAAAAAAATGTTAGCAACCATCAATTTTCAAATAAACTGATTATTGGAGTACGTTTTCCAAGAAAATACTATTTCAATATTTCTACTTCCAAATGAATGTTTAATTAACATCTTAATATAATAGACTGACATCACCGTTTGATATTTTATAATGCACTACATTTAATTATTGCACACTTGCATCACTTTTATTCAGTGCAGATTTGACCTTAACTTTTATCATTGGACATTATTAGTGGTTTTTAATTTTTTCGAGTGTTTGCATATATTTCATATATTTTTCAGTGTTTATAAATTTTTTAATCCGTGATCTCAGGTGTTTCACAGGTCACACAAATCACTAATGCACTGCCTGCTGTGGTTCATTGCATTGACATTCTTCAGCTGAAGTGGTTTATTTGTTGACTCCACTTGTTTCCGCTCTGATGTGTGTGTGTGTGTGTGTGTGTGTTCCAGCGGGCTGGACGTGACGGCTCTGCTGTGTAAGCTGGGCTTCAGTGAGTCTGTGGTTCAGTCGCGGCTGGCTGCTGGCACCAGTACGTTTGTGTTAGCGTACGCCGTGCACAAGCTCTTCGCTCCGCTGCGGATCAGCATCACGCTGGTGTGTGTTCCTCTGATCGTCAGACACCTCCGGAGGACGGGACTCTTCAGAGCCGGTCCAAACCGTCCATAAGCTGGTCTGTCCGCTCCACTCGTGACACTAACTCCTCCAGAGCGGACAGAAATCAGTGTGCACGCCGTGTGGATATTAACACGCGTGTGATGAATCCAGTGCCTCTTTCTGATCAGGACTTCATGAATGTTCTTTAGTTTAAGCTCTGCAGTCCTTGTGAAGTCTGTCGACATTTTTTCATTTTAGCAGCTGTGATTTATACATTTTTTTTCTGTAAATGAAAGAGTTAATGAAGGACTGTGATGCTTTGTTTTATAGTTTGAGACGGTTGAATTAATTTTGTTCACACTAATGTGAATCGCCTCTTTCAAACAGGATTTTAAAGCAGGTTTCAGGACAATTTTGAATTTTGACTGTTAATTATATTGCATATAATTTTATTGGAAATCTTAATGATGTTATATTTGGCTGTTTAATTATATAATAAAATATTTGCTCTATAAGGTCTGTTTTTTTATTTTTTATTACATGTTTATGATGATCTCTAGGCACACAAAGCCTCATATTTAATAACAAACCGTATACACCATAATACACTTTTTATGCAATTTAGATGATTTATGTAGAGAAATACATTTTATATAATCTCAGAAATTAGATTTTTCCTGTTTAATAATTCATTCTCCACATGCTGTAGATGTTTGTTTTTCCAGAAATGAAGAAAAAAGTGACAAAGATGTGAAGCAATATTATTTATAAAACCTTCAACCTTTTTAATACACGTTTTGCACATTTATAACTTAAGACAGGGAACAAATCATTTCACAAGGGACTTATTCCTTCAAATTAGATTAAATAAAAAAAATCAATATTAATAATAACGATAATATTAAAGTCCAATATCTGAAAGGGAATTGAAACTTTAAGAAAGATGCATCAGGACAGCATTTAAATAGTAACTATTTTGACAGAAGCATAAGTTTTCCTTGAGATGATGTTTGGGAAATAAAGCAGAGCAGAAAAGAATCAGCAGGATCTGTATTTATTCATTATTCTGAATTCTAGAAATGCTTCATATTGTGTTAAAATAGAACTAAAACAAACGTCATGTCCTCAGTCTCTCATGACGTCAGCAGCGCGCTCTAGTGGTCAGACAAGAGATACGTGCAATACTGTGTGGGATAAAAATAATATAAATATGATTTAAATGCTAAAAGGACAGTTCACCCAAAATAAAAACCGTTAACCTGTTATAAAAAAATAAATAAAATTAAATATATTGAGGAGCTTACACATATTTAACCCGTTAATGACCCGCAGTAGCTTCAGTCACCAGTAGGGGTCAATGTTCGATCATCATTATTATTAATCAACGAGTGTGTTTCTCACAGAAAGAGACACTTCATGTTTATGTCAGAGAACATGAACAATATATATTATAGTCACTATACAACTGATTAATGATAACTCATGCTTATCTGTATATTTACAGCATTAATCCTGCATCTCAGATGATTATTTGCACTCTCTATATATATTCATATTCATTAAAGTAATGATAAAATGCTAATTCCTGTATTCTAGTGTGGATGTATTTCAAAAATGTGCAATGGAGCCGTGTGTGTGTGTGTCTGTGTGTTTGAGTTCGTGTGTGTGTTTGAGTAAGTGTGTGTGTGTGTGTGTGTGTGCGTGTCTGTGCCTGTGTGTGCCTGTGTGTGTGTGTGAGGACAGAGGGCCGTCCTGCGAGGCTCATTACGAGCGGTGAGTGTCTGTCCCCTGCATGGCCCTCATGGCTATGTACAAATTGGTGACAGTGATCGGCCGGTGCAGCGCTGTCAGAAAGTGCTTTCAAACCCTGCAGACGCCAGCGAGGCTCCTGGGAGCCCGAATGTGCCGATACGGAGAGTTTCATATGGCAGGAAAACAGCAGAATCTCCTGCAGACGGTCAGCGTGTCGCCCGATCACTGAAGAAGCAGGAGATATCTACCTGAGATCTGAACACTGAGAGAGCGGCGTGAGCTTATTTCAGTCAGTGGACAACATCATCATCATCCAAAGAGATTGAGAATAAAACCACAAGATGCCACGCAGCCCAGGTCTTCAGTGTTCTTCTTATGTTTACTTTTTCACATGACTGCTCCAGATCTTCATGATTTACTGGAAAATTATTATTAACCCTTTTTTTCCAGACAACCTTTTACCTAATTTGGTGTTTCTAGACACGAGGACACACGATCAATCAGCAAACCTGTGCTAATGGAAAGAAAACACACTGATGGAAAGATGGAATTTAATATTTGGTGACAATATAACATAAGAGAAAAGCAATAAAAAAAAAAAACATAAATAACAGAAACACCACAAGTGCAACAAGATCCTGAAAAATACTCAATAATACTCACTTGTTTAACCCTGTGTGAGCAAAGTCAGTGTACGTTTGACTGATAACAAATAGTTTTTACTCAAAATTTCTATTCATTTTCTATATATTTTATAAAAGGAAATAGTAATTAATGCAAAAATTAAAACAAAAAAAACTAAAATAAATACATCTTTCATCGTTCAAAAAAAGTCATCTTTATTGAAGCCTGAACGTTGCTGCTTCATAAAGACTCATAACTTCATCGTCGTTATATTTGATATTAAATATCACAGCAAGGATCATCTGTGTTTCAAACACTAAACAATAATAATAAATGACACTTTCTGTGACACTTGAATCTAATTCAGACATTTTTACCTTGATTGTAGGAGGTTAAACATTATTCTCTTGATAGTCTTAATTAAAAAAACTTATGACACACACAATCAAACACACTCACACACACACACACACACACACACGTTTGTTTCTGTGTAAAGTGTGTTCATCCCATAGGTGTAATGGTTTTTATTCTGTAGAAACTGTATATTCTATGTCCCTTCACCAACCCTACACCTAACCCTAACCCTCACAGGAAACTTTGTGCATTTTTACTTTCTCAAAAAAACTCATTCTGTATGATTTATAAGTGTTTTGAAAAATGGGGACATGGGTTATGTCCTCATAAGTCACCCTCTCCTTGTAATACCTGTGTCATACCCATGACATTATACAGAGTTGTGTCCTGATATGATACAAAAACAAGAGCACACACACACACACACACACACACACACACACACTAACTTAAACACACACAAACACATAAACACAAACAAAAACTCAAACACACACAAACACATAAACACACACACACACACACACACTAACTTAAATAAACACACACACACACACGCATGAACGCACGCACACACACACTCACACAAAACACAAACTCAGTCACACACACACACACACAGCTGATATGAAATGTGCCCCTCTCACAGGACGAGTTCTTTATTTTCCTGGATGTGTTTCTGTGCTGGTTTGACTGTGAATACTGAATCAGGTCATTATGGGAAGTTTTCGGCGCTGGAGAAGCGAGGTGTTCCAGTGCAGAGGCAGAAGAAAGCTGTGTTTCCTGACAGCTCCAGGATTGTGTGTTTCTGCCTTTAACTCACCGACGCTCGACTCGTCTCGGGCTCTGTTTCATTCCTCAATCAGCTCCACACACAACAGAGAGCAGACTGAGAACAACCCTACAGTCCAACAACACACACTCTCAAAATACAGTAACATCACTACTGAACTCACTTATTAATAATGAATCATTTTTAATGTTTATTACTATGAATGTGATAACAAAATATGTTGTAAAAAATTATATATATATATATATATATATACTGGTTAAAATATTTATAAATATATGATAAATACATCTATGGCAAAAAATAAAAAATAAAAATTATATATATTTTTTAAATATAAAAAAGAAGAAAAAAATTATCTTGATGATAATATAGTTTGTTTATTATATTTATATTTCTGAAGGATCATGTGAAACTGAAGGCTGGAGTAATGAAGCTGCAAATTCAGCTTTGATCACAAGAATAAATTGCAGTTTACAGTATATTCACATATAAAGCAGTTATTTTAAATTCTAATAATATTTCACAATTTTTACTGTTTTTACTGTATTGTTGACAAATTAAATGCAGCCTTGGTGAGCAAAAGTCTGGAGAATATTTGTAGCATCAGCCAACAATACATTGTATGTGTCAAAATTATAGATTGTTCTTTTATGCCAAAAATCATTAGGATATTAAGTAGAGATCATGTTCCGTGAAGATGTTTAGTAAATTTCCTACCCTAAATATATCACAAAAAAAAATTTGATTAGTAATATGCATTGCTAAGAACTTCATCTGAACAACTTTAAAGACGATTTTCTCAATATTTAGATTTTTTTACTCCCTCAGATTCCAGATTTTCTAATAGTTGTATCTCAGACAGATATTGTACAATCCTAACAAACCACACATCAATGGAAAGTGCATTTATTCATCTTTCATATGATGCATAAATCTCAATTTCGAAAAATGTACCATTATGACTGGTTTTGTGCTCCAGGGTCACGTATAGCCTGTAATAAATATCGCTTCATATGAATGTACTGTATACATGCAGACAAAGTTGAAAAGATTTATAGCGCTCGTCTGTAGGTGGCGCTCACGAGCCTCAGATCCTCATCTGTCCAGATGCCACCACACGCAGGCCTCAAAGCGCCTGGAACACAAACAGACACACAATTTCTTTCAATTAGCACGAGTCGGGCAGCTCAATAAATTTGAGTTTGTCGTGAGAGACGCGAGGGCGCTGTACTTCGACTCGCTCGTAATGAAGAGTAATGTGAGCGCGAGCTGCTAACCAGACGCTCACAGATGACCCTCAAACACACACACACACACACACACACACACCAGCGGTTTAACAGTCCAAGTCCCACGCCGAGAACAGAATAAAGCAGATGAAATAAGAGCATCTCAACCACAGAAGGACAGCCTTCAGCTTTCTCCATAATGACGGAAGATATCGAGCGCTTCTCCTCAAATGAAAGACATCTGTCACGGACCGAGGGTCTTTCCTTTCCAAAGCAGCCTAATGTCAATAATATTAACTTCTTCAGCACATAATAAACCTGAGAAAATCAGCCCACACACGTGCACTGATATTTCACTTCTGCGAGGAATCGATTTTGCAATATGGGGGTCTATCAGAGAAAAATACAGAGTGTGAATCTCTGCAGACGATGCTGTTGTTTGAGGACCAAAGAAATAGGGTTAACTGAAGAAAAGCTTTGGTTTGAAAACTGAGATGCCCTCAAAACCTCTGACCAGAAGAAGTGAGGCAGGAGAGCGATGGTTTCTCTCAGTATAGATGACGCTCGGCCTCTTTTCCACTGAAACGGTGCCAAGGCTCAACCGGAGGATCGGTGAAACCCTCTCAGATCAGACCCATGTTTCCACCGACTGATGTCACACACAGACACACACACACACATCACATGTTAGCATACAAAAGCAAACAGAAGTGATCTTAAAATCAAACTGTGATATACTATATACATGTATATTGTGCTGAGAATTTTTTTTTTTTTTTTTTTTTTTTAGGATGGCAGAAACTTTCTTGTTATATATTAATTTAATTTTATTTTATTACATTATGTTTTATTTTCTTTAATTTTAATATTAATAAAGTACTAAGTGTATTATTAATAATTTATAATATATATATATATATATATATACATTATTATAATAATAATTTATATAAAAATATGATAGGTTAATATTTATTTTTATTTGATTTATTCGCATATATTTGTATAGTACAGGCTGAAAAGGAAGCAATGTGGTAGAGAGAGGTACTGTGATGGTTTGCTGTATATTGTTATTGTATTTATCTGTGTTTCTGCATCAGGACAGACCTGAGAATTTTGAAGAGCTTCATAAAACTATGAGAGGAAAACAGAAGATAGGAGCACAGAAATATTAGTAATTGTTCGTCTGATTGTGCTGTTGGCTGCAGGCTGTTATTTGGCGTCAGTGAGGCCCGACACGACTGAAGCCACAGACACACCATCACTCAGAGAGAGAGAGAGAGAGAGAGAGACCAGAAGAGACGAATAATTCAGTTTGTAATGACTTCTCTGCACAACACCTTCATGTAATTCCATTATGGATTTTGCCATAAAGTGATAAATTCATTATTCGGGTGGACAGTAAAAAGCAGCAATAACATCCTCTAATATGCACATTATTCACGGCGTTACTCCGAGAGCTGAATTCTCTCGCTCTCCTCTTTCATTTATGAAGCTCTTTCTCGGGGTGTGATGGGAACGGGATGCATTGTTCTAAAAACTGAATTACCAACGGCGTCCTGTCACTTTAGCACCATGGCTAATGTAGACTCACGGCGTGGAGGCTTTTTTGCCAACATCAATTTAAAAGGCTTTTTTTTCTTCCTGAAACACATTGGCTCAGTTTTATGACACTGACACACGTGTGAAAACCAAGCAATCGCTGTAGGATCATGTGCAACAGCCTCAGGAGTCTGGAACCAGCTTTACAAAACTTCCAACTCTGAATCTGGCCGAGAACAGGGGAAATTCACTGGGCAAATGATTTATTTTACAGCAAATTCTTCTGTATTAAATACTGAATATCATTATATTATAATCAGGTATTTTTAAACATTTTCTGAAAAAAATTAAGGAGTGTGCAAAACTCTTTGCGAGAAATGTGGCTGTTGTGGTGTTTATATGTGGTTTTTAGGGGTTTTCTGCGTGGTTGTCAAGGTGTTGCTATGCTGTTTTCAAGTTGTTGCTATGCAGCAATCGAGGTGTAGCTGTGGAGTTGTCAAGGTGTTGCTGTGCTGTTGTCAAGTTGTTGCTATGCATTCATCAAGGTGTTGCTATGCTGTTGTCAAGTTGTTGTTATGCAGCCATCAAGGTGTAGCTGTGTGGTTGTCAAGGTGTTGCTATGCTGTTGTCAAGTTGTTGCTATGCAGCCATCAAGGTGTAAATGTGGGGTTGTCAAGGTGTTGCTGTGCTGTTGTCAAGTTGTTGCTATGCAGCCATCAGGGTGTAGCTGTGTGGTTGTCAAGATGTTGCTATGCTGTTGTCAAGTTGTTGTTATGCAGCCATCAAGGTGTAACTGTGTGGTTGTCAATATGTTGCTATGCTGTTGTCAAGTTGTTGTTATGTATCCATAATGGTGTAGCTGTATGGTTGTCAAGGTGTTGCTGTGCTGTTTTCAAGTTGTTGCTATGCAGCAATCAAGGTGTAACTGTGGGGTTGTCAAGGTGTTGCTGTGCTGTTGTCAAGTTGTTGCTATGCAGCCATCAAGGTGTAGCTGTGTGGTTGTCAAGATGTTGCTGTGCTGTTGTCAAGTTGTTGCTATGCAGCCATCAGGGTGTAGCTGTGTGGTTGTCAAGATGTTGCTATGCTGTTGTCAAGTTGTTGTTATGCAGCCATCAGGGTGTAGCTGTGTGGTTGTCAAGATGTTGCTATGCTGTTGTCAAGTTGTTGCTATGCAGCCATCAGGGTGTAGCTGTGTGGTTGTCAAGATGTTGCTATGCTGTTGTCAAGTTGTTGCTATGCAGCCATCAGGGTGTAGCTGTGTGGTTGTCAAGATGTTGGTATGCTGTTGTCAAGTTGTTGCTATGCAGCCATCAAGGTGTAACTGTGGGGTTGTCAAGGTGTTGCTGTGCTGTTGTCAAGTTGTTGCTATGCAGCCATCAGGGTGTAGCTGTGTGGTTGTCAAGATGTTGCTATGCTGTTGTCAAGTTGTTGTTATGCAGCCATCAAGGTGTAACTGTGCGGTTGTCAATATGTTGCTATGCTGTTGTCAAGTTGTTGTTATGTATCCATAATGGTGTAGCTGTGTGGTTGTCAAGGTGTTGCTGTGCTGTTTTCAAGTTGTTGCTATGCAGCAATCAAGGTGTAACTGTGGGGTTGTCAAGGTGTTGCTGTGCTGTTGTCAAGTTGTTGCTATGCAGCCATCAAGGTGTAGCTGTGTGGTTGTCAAGATGTTGCTGTGCTGTTTTCAAGTTGTTGCTATGCAGCAATCAAGGTGTAGCTGTGTGGTTGTCAAGGTGTTGCTATGCTGTTGTCAAGTTGTTGTTATGCAGCCATCAAGGTGTAGCTGTGTGGTTGTCAAGGTGTTGCTATGCTGTTGTCAAGTTGTTGCTATGCAGCCATCAAGGTGTAGCTGTGTGGTTGTCAAGGTGTTGCTATGCTGTTGTCAAGTTGTTGTTATGCAGCCATCAAGGTGTAGCTGTGTGGTTGTCAAGATGTTGCTATGCTGTTGTCAAGTTGTTGTTATGCAGCCATCAAGGTGTAGCTGTGTGGTTGTTAAAAGGTTCAAACTGATGAACACTGAAGACTTTTAAAGGCTGTGAGGCTGAAGGTGGTTGCAAAGAGTTTTGTTTTGATTGTACAGTGCATCTGCAACAGTCAGTCGTGTCTGAGGTGTGACTCTGTTGAGTGCGGTTGTGTTCCGGTTCAGGACGGTGACTGACTCACACTGATCAGGCTCACAGATGGCTTCAGTTCCTCATGTGAGCGTTCACAGCTGCAGACGAGCCGCCCGCTGCTTCAGATCCCCGTTCCTCCGTCTGTCTCCTCCAGAGCCTGAATCACAAATAATTCATTAACAATTTCATTTTTAAGGAAAACATATTTTTATGCAAATAGTATCAGATGTGGTGTTCTGTCTGATACACACTGGACTCTCAAACTTTCAGAACATCTCGTTTTCTTTGTGCTTACTTTGAATCTGTAGAACAAGCTCTTCAACACACATCAAATGCACATTTCTCTGTGTTTCTAACCTGTTCAAACATTTATAGGGTTGTTGTGTGAAGAATAATGCTAACACACATATAGCTGCTTTAAGATTGATGGAGGTGATGTGTGTGAGGTCACCTGATGTTTGAGATCACGCAGGTGTGCAACAGGTGACATCCTCAACTTCTGTTTCCTGATGGAAGGATATTGATTTTGCTTCGTTAAAGTCTTAAGATTTCTCTCTCTCTAAATATTTTTCTCTCCAAAAAATGTCTTTATTCAAAACAAAAGAAAAAAGAAGCTCAGAAGCTCCACAGTGACAGTGACAAGATATGACAGAGATAATTAAATGAATAAAATACAAAATAGACCATGTACAAAATAGCAAAAACACAATATCGACAATTATGTTTGTACAGGTATGATTTGTGCAAAATTTGAAATGTAAAAAAGTATTTGTGTTTAAATAAATAAATGTATAATAGTGTTGTGTGATCTCAAACATCAAGCGCTTGACAATTATTACATGAATAAACTAATAGTTTTTCCACATTTATCTGAAAATATTTCACATTTATTACATATTTATTACAGCGCCTTTCTCCAAGTCAGTTTAATCAACTCAATCATTTTAACTGTAAATTATGTTTCTTATCATATCTGTAAAATGAGTTTCTTCTTGCTTCAAAAATGTGTTTCTTGAATACACTACAAAAAGTTGAAAATAGAACAAATATCATCGTAGGAGTAGGTTTGACAAGAAAATAATTAGAATTTTTCCACGCACAACCAGTATCACCCATAATTCTATTTTTCACATTTATTTCTATATCGCTTTATATAATTCAGATTGTTTCAAGCTTTTGTTTTCAAGCTTTACAGAAAATAACAGTGTTAATAACGAATTAGCTATATTTTCAGTTCAATAAGTGTTATTGTCCCAAATTTAATCAATCGTGAAACAATGAACAATTTCAGCTGTAAAGCAGCTCTAAAAGAGCATTAGTCTCATTTTGCATCTGACAGTGTCACTGCAGTTAAACTTATTATGTTATTGAATATTAGTTGTCATACATGAGTAGGCTGACATGTGTGTGTGTGTGTGTGTGTGTGTGTGTGTGTTCATATGGATTCAAACAGAACCAAATGTCAAAGAAGGAGCAGAACCAACAGAAATCAAACACAATCCATTCCTCACAAATGTCATTTCTTCACGTCTTTTACCTCCTTCATTTCAAGCGTCTTTAACAATGGAAACCCGCAGCTCAAAATCGATGTGACGAGACTCTGCTGTTCAGTTTATGTGATTCTTCTGTTTTCAGAGAAGAAAAAAACACGGCGAATAATTAACAGAAAAATACACATTCGGTCATTTACTGTCCTGTGTGAATTTCCCTTATCTCTCCTTGATCAAGGTTTGCCAGTTTATATCAAGAGGTCTGTAATATCAGGAGACAAATATGCATTATTATCATTCATATACATCTCTATGGCAGTCTAAAACATCCACTATATGCCCACACTGCATAGAGCCGGATCAACGCACGCAAGGCTGCTGGCCCGGATGGCATTCCTGGACGTGTGCTTAGGGAATGTGCAGAGCAGCTTCAAGGGGTCTTCACTACATTTTCAACCTGTCCCTCACCCAAGCAACTGTGCCAACATGCTTCAAGTCCACATCCATTATACCAATGCCTAAACACTCCTTCCCGATGTGCTTAAATGACTACTGCCCCGTAGCACTCACACCCATCATTATGAAGTGCTTCAAGCACATCTCAAAGACTGCCTCCCACCCACACTGGACCCACACCAATTTGCCTACTGCAGAAATAGGAGCATAGAGGATGCAGTATGCACAGTGCTGACACACTTGGCCAATAACAACACATATGTACGGATGTTGTTTGTTGACTTCAGCTCAGCATTTAACACCGTCATTCCCTCCAAGCTGACCACAAAACATAGAGACCTGGACATTAATACTTCCCTCTGCAACTGGATAATGGACTTTCTGACCAGCAGACCTCAGCATGTTAGGTCAGGCCACACCTGCTCCACCACCATCACACTCAACACTGGCGTACCACAGGGCTCTGTGCTGAGCCCATTCCATTTCTCCCTTTACACCCACGACTGCAAGCCTGTGCATGGATCCAACTCCATCATTAAGTTTGCAGATGACACCACGATGATTGGCCTCATCAGATACAACGATAAGACTGCCAACAGGGAAGAGGTACAGCACCTGGCCACATGGTGTGCAGACAATAACCTGCTACTTAACACCAGCAAGACAAATGAGCTCATTGTAGACTTCAGGAAGAAGTTGAGTTCCTGGGAACTTGAGTAACACTGAGTAATCCATTTGCAAACTAAAATATTTTCTATACACTTTACTGACCATTGCACTAGTGTAAATTATGTTCATATGTTCATAGTTTCTGCCTATAGTGTACATACACTTTTTCATAATCCATCTGTATAGTTTGATCATAGTGCACCTATCTGTATATCATGCTAATAGTATTTAAAATCTGTAATTATGTCCATAATACCACCTTATCTGTTTATTTATTGTAAATTTGTAACATACTGTAGACCTTGTATATTCTGTACTTCTTATTGCACTTCTGGTTAGATGCTTACTGCATTTGGTAGCCTTGTACCTTACATGTGCAATGACAATAAAGTTGAATCTAATCTAATCTAATCTGATCTAATCTAATCTAATCTAATCTAATCTACTCATGTGACACTTTATACTGGAGTAATGATGATGGAAATTCAGATGCACATCATAGAAATAAATTATATTTTAAAGGCTATTAAAATAGAAACCATTATTTTATATTCGAATAACATTATGCAAGATTACAGATTTTTTTCCCTGTATTTTTTATCAAATGTCACTCCCAAAAATGTTGTCACTGGGTTTGGCTTGCGGTGGTCAGTGTCAGTGTGTTGATTGGATCTCAGTAACCGTCCATCACTCACTGACCCTCTCACACAACTAACAGTCCACTCTTGTTCTCGCTTTCAGCCACATTTACTGTGTTTTCTGTCGCTGTGTGTTGTGGAAGATGAAGATGTTCAGAACTATATACAAGCAGGCGAAGAAACATCCCGGGGTAAGTTAAACCCTCATCTGACATTAGCCTCACAATTCCCCCATCAGTAATGAGAAACTCCTAAATGACTGCAGCTTCTCTATTGTGATTCTGCGTCAGTGTAATAGTTTGTTTTTCTGAGAACAGGTGAGGTTTGTGAAGAGCTGCTGCTATTGACATTCCATTTCATATGTTTATTGTAGATAAACACATCTTAAAATGAATGTCTCATTGGTGTTTTTTTTTAAGTCTTTAAATATTAGTCAGAGTGAATGATTTATTTCCATGCATTTTAAACTAAACTATAAAGGCATATACATTACCACACACAGACAAAACAGACATTGTTTGCTGAAACAATAGCTCTGTTACTGACAATGAGCGCCTGATGACCCAGATTCACGTTGTGTGTTTGGCAGGTTACCAAAACGAAATGAATGACTGTTACACAACGCCACCGAACCGCATTAAAACCACCAGTGTGTTTAGAAGTAACAGATATTAAAAGTGAATATTATGTAACACTTAGTGTTACTTGGATATCGGTTACAGGCCTCTGCATCTTCAGCTCATTCTTTCTTCAAGAGGCTTGTAAATGACAAGTTTTGAAAGTGGTAAGAAAAATCATATGCTGCAAAAAATCAAACCAAAACTGTACCAAAACAACTTGAAAAACTGCTTAAATTTAATTTATTACTCGGTTGGCAAATTGCATTTTTTTTTAATTGTTTTAGCATAAATACCACAAACTTTGGCTGGATTTAAACTAGTGTATCATTTTAAGATGTTTAGATATTTTTTCTGAAAACAGGACAAACATTCAGATTGAGAAAGTGATGTTTGCAGTCTTTAATTTGTCATTAAGATTTATGAAAGCTTGTTCCTGCCACAAAAAAAAGAAAAAAAAAGGTAATTGCAACTTTTTTTTTTACAACATGGACTTATTTTCCTTCCAACTCTTATATATCTCTTTTTCTTGCAACTTTTAAGAATTACAACTCAACTATAAACTCAGGACTGCAAGTTATAAATGCAGAATTATGAGATCGCAAATAAGAAAAGTTGTCGTTTTCCTCACTCAAAAGTGTGAACGCTGAATATGACACTCATGAGAAGAGCAGAGGAGCAAAGCGCCACGTCTGATGTGTTCATATATTCTGTCAGTGTTCGTACAGTTATCACGTTTGCTCAAATGTGTTCAGCATACATCCATTCACAGGGAAAAACACCTGAAATCATCAAAAAAATACAATCATTATAGATAAAGTGTTCAGCAGGAAGGTAGAAAAAAGATAATTGTGATAAATAAAAAAAGCGCAAAACAATGTAAATAAATTACAGAGAAAATTACTTTAATTTTTGTATTTTCAATCAATGTTCCAATTTATTCATACACTGTATTAAGAGACTGCAGTGCCAGGAGACTAAAACTAAAAAAAGGTAATTTATGAAAAACTAATTTACATTTAGTCATTTAGCAGACGCTTTTATTCAAAGCGACTTACAGATGAGGACAATAGAAGCAATCAGAATCAACAAATCTGCAGGATCGGACAGTTTTAGCAATGTGTTCTGAGAAAGTCAGCTGATCATTAATCATAACTCCAAGGTTTCTGGCTGTTTTTGAAGGAGTTATGGTTGGTGTGCTTAACTTGATGGTGAAATTGTGATGAAATTATGGGTTTGATGCAACCACAAGCAGTTCTGTCTTGGCAAGGTTCAGTTGAAGGTGATGGTCCTTCATCCAGTAAAAACTGTCTGTTAGACAAGCTGAGATCCGGATAGCTACCGTCGGATCATCAGGATGGAATGAGAGGTAGAGTTGAGTGTCATCAGCATAGCAGTGGTATGAAAAGCCATGTTTCTGAATGACAGAACCTAATGATGCCATGTAGACAGAGAAGAGAAGTGGTCCAAGAACTGAGCCCTGAGGCACCCCAGTAGTTAGATGTTGTGACTTGGACACCTCACCTCTCACCTAAAGATACTTTGAAGGACCTATCTGATAGGTAAGATTTAAACCACTGAAGTGTGGTTCCTGAGATGCCTTTTGCCAACAGGGTTGACAGAAGGATCTGTTGGTTAACTGTGTCAAAAGCAGCGGACAGATCCAGCAAGATAAATATCAAAGATTTGGAATCAGCTTTTGTCTGAATTTGGTTGAACACGGCTCGTTCAAGTGTTTTTGCAATGAAAGGAAGAATGGAAACTGGTCTGTAGTTCTCTAAAAGAGATGGATTGAGGGTGGGTTTCTTAAATAGAGGGGTTATACGAGCCTGTCTAAATTCTAAGGGAAAAACACTGATGTGTTAGTAATGTGAGTGAGTGCAGGTACAACTGCAGAAGAAATGGCTTGAAGGAGATGAGATGGAATAGGATCAAGTGGACAAGTAAAAGGACGATTAGAAAGGATGAGTTTAGAGACTTCTGCCTCAGAGAAGAATGTGAATGAGTGTATGTTTTCTGGAAAGATGTGCTTGACAGATTGTGGTGTGGAAAATTGTGCACTGATGGTTTTAATTTTATTAATGAAGAACGTATTTTTAAAGAGTCCTAGTTACAGTTCTACTATACAATTAAGTACTAATATTAGATATAAGAATATAAGATAAGAAAATTTATATAGGGTTAGGATTACTGCTAGTTGCTTATAATTGTTCATAATTTAGTGTAATTACTATAGTAAAAACATAATATGTAGGAAAGACACTGTAAAAATAATTTCTGGGTTACATTTTATTAAGGTGTTCTTGTACATTTACTTACTATATGGTTAGGGTTAGGATTTGGCCGTCAGAATCGACTCGAGCTGCCAGATGAGAGAGGAACCAAAGCAAACACATGTTGCGCTCGACTTACGACGCTTAAACATATTTGATAAG
Organism: Carassius auratus; assembly: GCF_003368295.1. Lineage (NCBI taxonomy): Eukaryota > Metazoa > Chordata > Actinopteri > Cypriniformes > Cyprinidae > Carassius > Carassius auratus. The sequence continues at coordinate 554,548 of NC_039273.1, forward strand.
CTAATTTGAATATCTCACAGTAACCCCTTTGGGATTATGCAAATCACTGCTACTGGAGGCAGTTTTGACAACATAAGGCTAAGTCTGTGTCTGCCTGTCTCTCACTTTCTCAAACGCAGGAAAAAACGTGGCGATTCTGGCATTCGCATTGATGCTTCACATTTCCTCTTTTAATATATATTTTTATTCTAATCCCTGTCATCATTTACACACACACACACACACACTGAAGTCTCTCGGTAGGATGTGTGTGTGTGTGTGTGCATGATCCTGTCACTCACTCTGATCAGCAGTGGAGTGTGAGTCATAAACTTGCACACACACACACACACACACACACACAAACACACTAAAGGCTGTGTCCTTGTCTGCTCAACACACAGTGTCTCCATGCATATAAAAATTGTGTGTGTGTGTATGTATGTTCATTTAGACCTAAAACCTACTCAATGCAAGTACATGAACACACACACTTCTAACTGCACAAGCTCCATTTCACACTCGTTGCGTTCTGAAAGATGTCAGACCGCATTCGTAACACGTCTCCTGCACTTCCCTCTTTCAGCTCAATGATGAGGCAACAGTTCTTGCTGAGTAAGTTTGATAAAGTTACTTAAACCAGATGAGTCATTACTCAGGTATTTACATTTATGCATTTGGCAGACACTTTTATGTAAAGCCAACTTGCAATGCTTTTAAGGTTTACATTTTTTTCAGTTCATGCATTATCTGTGAATCATACCCTTGACTTTAGCATTGCATGCACCGTGCTCTAATATATGAGGAATGCTACAGGAAAGCTAGATTTACATGTTGTATGCATTTGGAAGATGCTTTTATCGACTTATATTGCATTCAAGGTACACAATTTATCAGTTCATGCATTCACCGGGAATCAAACCCATGACTTTGGTGTTGCATGCACTATGCATTACTGTCTGAGCAATGCAACAGGAAATCCAGAAATCAACATTTATGCATTTGGCAGATGCATTTTTTAATTTAAAGTGCATTCAAGTTATACAATTCATCAATTCACATATTCCCTGGGAATCGAACCTATGACCTTGGCTTTGCACACACTGTATTATACTGTTTGAGCTTAAGGAATACAGATCTAGCTATAAACATGTTGACAGCATATCTATTATTTTAGGTTTAGTGTACAGCATTACTGTAGCTCAAACAAACGGCACTTGTGTCATGGGTTCAATTCCATGAGAATGCATGAACTTACAACATCTACACGTTAAATGAAATGAAAATCTGTTTGCATAAATGCATTTACCAAATGCATCCGTGTAAATGTTGTTGAGATATTGCTCCATGGTTGTTTAAATTGTTGCAAAATGTAAACGATTTTATCGCCCAGCTCCGCTAAATACTGATAAAGGCAATAACATCATGTTCGACAGACTTGACTTGAGTAACACTCTCCTGAACTCACACTGACGTCTGATGATCATCTCATACTCTTTCAGCTCATGCCTCAGTTCCTCTTCATGTTTGTTGGAGTGAGTGGAGCGTTTCTCTATCTGATCCGGCTGGCTCGTGGACCTTACATCAGGTGAGACCAGACCAGCAGAGAATAGCAATGAGATGGACAAGAACACCCAGAAAATCATCACGTTTTATAACACGGTGCTCATTTTACTGAGCATTTACTGTACAATATGGCATAACACTAATTAAATACACATATGCAAAGGGAAAAATGCAACTTATAGCTATTCATTAGTGATAGTAATGGGGCTTAGAACATCCTAACAATATTCTGTCCATCATTGTGTTTGTTTGGCTTGCTGTGTGTTCATTGTTCTTCATGAGAAACAAACTTTGCTTAATGAATGACAGTATGCTGCCAAATAACTGGCCTCTGTCATCTCCGCTTGGTAATTACCCTCCTTTACAGCCCCTCATCCTCCTCCTCCTTCCATCGCTCTGTTTTCACTCGCTCTCTCTTTCCTCTCCGGTCTGGCCTTACCCTCATTCTGTCAGCTGGGACAGGAAGAATAACCCTGAACCGTGGAACAATCTCGACCCGACCTATCAGTACAAGGTAAACAGGCCAGCGACTGCTCTGTGATCAGCTGCAGACTGACAGCGCAGACAGATGCGTCACCCCCGCTGTTCCCGGATCAGCCCGGTTTCATCTGGCAGTGGCGGAGTGATGCGTGACAGGAGCTGCACGTTTGCAGCCGTGTTTGTGGAAACATGCAGCTGGAAGGTGTCAAAGATGGAGAGAATTTAAAGGGGTCACGAAACGGAGAATCCAAATGTTTGTGATGTTTACACATTATGACAACGATAAAAACATACGCTAGTTTTAGAACACAAAATCCCCTTTTTAAAATATAAATCTTTTTTTTTCAACCTTCTAAAATGTACGGATTTGAAAGAGAATCTTGATGTCACAATTCCTCGTATGTAATCAAGCAAAGTGGTTCTGAACAACTTTTGTCTGTCCATCGATCACAAGAGCAATACCGCTGTTGGATAAAGATATCAAGTCAGTATGGAAGGCTGATAGGGCTAAAAGTCTTTAAAAGGAGCATGTGATATTTGACCATGTCAACATGCGCTGACAGCAACCAATGAAACTGCTGTATTTGAAACTACATCAGACACCATTTTTATTCATGAAGTACATCATAATAAAACACCAGTAGATGCATGTGTTATACAGTATTGTTCAAAATAATAGCAGTACAATGTGACTAACCAGAATAATCAAGGTTTTTAGTATATTTTTTATTGCTACGTGGCAAACAAGTTACCAGTAGGTTCAGTAGATTGTCAGAAAACAAACAAGACCCAGCATTCATGATATGCACGCTCTTAAGGCTGTGCAATTGGGCAATTAGTTGAAAGGGGTGTGTTCAAAAAAATAGCAGTGTCTACCTTTGACTGTACAAACTCAAAACTATTTTGTACAAACATTTTTTTTTTCTGGGATTTAGCAATCCTGTGAATCACTAAACTAATATTTAGTTGTACGACCACAGTTTTTTAAAACTGCTTGACATCTGTGTGGCATGGAGTCAACCAACTTGTGGCACCTCTCAGCTGTTATTCCACTCCATGATTCTTTAACAACATTCCACAATTCATTCACATTTCTTGGTTTTGCTTCAGAAACAGCATTTTTGATATCACCCCATAAGTTCTCAATTGGATTAAGGTCTGGAGATTGGGCTGGCCACTCCATAACATTAATTTTGTTGGTTTGGAACCAAGACTTTGCCCGTTTACTAGTGTGTTTTGGGTCATTGTCTTGTTGAAACAACCATTTCAATGTCATGTCCTCTTCAGCATAGGGCAACATGACCTCTTCAAGTATTTTAACATATGCAAACTGATCCATGATCCCTGGTATGCGATAAATAGGCCCAACACCATAGTAGGAGAAACATGCCCATATCATGATGCTTGCACCTCCATGCTTCACTGTCTTCACTGTGTACTGTGGCTTGAATTCAGAGTTTGGGGGTCGTCTCACAAACTGCCTGTGGCCCTTGGACCCAAAAGAACAATTTTACTCTCATCAGTCCACAAAATGTTCCTCCATTTCTCTTTAGGCCAGTTGATGTGTTCTTTGGCAAATTGTAACCTCTTCTGCACATGCCTTTTTTTTAACAGAGGGACTTTGCGGGGGATTCTTGAAAATAGATTAGCTTCACACAGACGTCTTCTAACTGTCACAGTACTTACAGGTAACTCCAGACTGTCTTTGATCATCCTGGAGGTGATCATTGGCTGAGCCTTTGCCATTCTGGTTATTCTTCTATCCATTTTGATGGTTGTCTTCCGTTTTCTTCCACGTCTCTCTGGTTTTGCTCTCCATTTTAAGGCATTGGAGATCATTTTAGCTGAACAGCCTATCATTTTTTGCACCTCTTTATAGGTTTTCCCCTCTCTAATCAACTTTTTAATCAAAGTACGCTGTTCTTCTGAACAATGTCTTGAACGACCCATTTTCCTCAGCTTTCAAATGCATGTTCAACAAGTGTTGGCTTCATCCTTAAATAGGGGCCACCTGATTCACACCTGTTTCTTCACAAAATTGATGACCTCAGTGATTGAATGCCACACTGCTATTTTTTTGAACACACCCCGTTCAACTAATTCAACTAATTGGCCAATTGCACAGCCTTAAGAGCGTGCATATCATGAATGCTGGGTCTCATTTGTTTTCTGACAATCTACTGAACCTACTGGTAACTTGTTTGCCACGTAGCAATAAAAAAATATACAAAAAACCTTGATTATTCTGGTTAGTCACATTGTACTGCTATTATTTTGAACAATACTGTATTTGTTCATGAATAATAATACATCGGTATGTGATGTGTGATGTCAGCATTATGTCATGATTTCTCATGTCAGTTTTAGTTGTTTAGTTCGACGTGCCTTCTCAGGCAGAAATCTCTTTTTGTAACATTAATTAATTTACTGTAGCACAGCAGATATCAGCAGATAAAGTAACGCCACAATAATTACTATGTGGGTAAATCTAGAGGTATGGTGCATTCAAGTCATGTCAGATAGATCGTATTCACATGTTGAATGCACATGAACAGCACCACAGTCGTTATTATGAGCAGGAAACTCAAAAGTTTCTGCGTTGGGGGCGTATCAGTGGAAATAAAATGTCAGATGCAATGCAGTGACTGTATTGATGGTAAATTTGATGTGTTTTTTTTTCATGTACAATAGAAATATACTAAGTAACATATATAAAATATTATATAGTTGTATAATAGAATAATGATTCAGTTTACATCACCATCATAAATTGAATTAAAACAGAAAAAAACAATGATGCACATCCTTTATTTATCATCTTGTAGATGCAGAGTTTACTTTTTTACTTTTTTAATTTCATGTAACACAACCAAAATGTGCATGTCTACACATACAAAAGAAACACATTCAAAATCACAGTGTTAATGCAGATGAACAGTGCATGTTGGTGGTCAAATTTTATGCATTCTGTTTTTACTTTTGGCCCCGTTGGCCTTTCATATCCATCAATTGCCGAACCAAAACTGCTGTTGGATAAAGATACCAAGTAAGGTTGTCAAACTCAAACTGAACATCCTAAAACTCTGCATAGCCTTCCTAAAGATCATAGCATGGATAGCAGTAACGTAGAATCAGTGTGGGGGGGGGGGGTGGCTAAAGAGGAAGTGATGTAGAATCAGTGGGCGTGGCTAAATAGGTAGAAATGTAGAATCAGTGGGTGTGGCTAAATAGGTAGAAATGTAGAGTCAGTGGGTGTGGCTAAAGAGCCAGTGATGTAGACTCAGTGGGTGTGGCTAAAGAGCCAGTGATGTAGAAACAGGTACTGATGTTCTCCAGTGGAGGCGGTGCTTAGCCATATGTCTTAAAGTAATACATTACAAAATTAGTTGTTTTCTGAGCTTGGTTTCAGTTCAAAACCAGAAGGTTTTTTAACTTATAGGATGTTTTATAGTACTCTGACCTGTTATGTGTCAAAAGACCAAGGACAATTTTATTTCTCACTTCAAGAGCCCTTTATATGGAGTGTTTTTCACAGAGGGCAAAAATAACAGTGGAAAATAATAATAAAAAATTAGACTTTTTGGTGCAAATCTGTAAACTTTATAAAGTAATCTTGAGAAACATAAAAATCTAAAAGTGCTTTTCATGGATATTTTAAGGATGCATTTCTAGATGCACCTGAGGCTCGTGCGAAAAACAGGGTTCATCAACATTTAAAGGAAAGAATAATTTATATCGCAGCGGGAGAATGTTTTGTTCTCATTTGGAACGTCTTGATCACCTCCAACAATTAATGAAAGTATTAACAAAGGCAGATGGAGTGAAAAAGTTTCGGGAAGCTTGCGTTCAGGCTCGCGAAAGGTCTCAACGTGTTTGATTCTCAACAGGAGCCAAAGGTCAGAAATCAAGAATCCAGGGGAGTCTCAACGTTAATCATAATGAGAGAAACAGAAGAAGAAAGAGAGAGAGAGAGAGAGAGAGAGAGAGCAATCAATGAGAATGAGAGAATAAAAAAACAGCGGCTGAAGAATGTGTCTCCTGTCACGCATTCACAACACAAACAAGCGTTCTGTCACATAAATGCAGGATTTGTGCATCTGTGGGGGTTTTCAGCACATGCACTAAGATGTAAATATTCTTGATTTATTTTCTTTATAAAATGAGTTTATAAACTTTAAAACTTTCAAATACACTTTCACTGACAAAACATAAATGTGGAGTGGGATCTTGTAAGGAGGGCCAGCAGAACCTGTCAGACAGTCTGTGTGTGTGTGTGTGTGCACTCCTGTTTGTATGCATGTTGTTTTGTCTTTTATGATATTCTGATGAACTTAATTTAAGCTAACTACATTTAAATGTATTCTCTTGCTCTCTCTACACAGTTGGTGGCCGTCACCACAGACTACGAGAGTCTGAAGAAAGAAGGACCTGACTTTTAAAAGACCTCAGCAGAACTGCAGGCGCGCACACACACACACACACACACACACACACACACACACACATACGCATATACACACACGCATTCAAACACACACATGCACATACATATATATACATATACATACATTATTATATACATTATATACATTACATATATATACATTATTAAATAAGGTTCAAAGATGAGGCATGTCAACATCAAATTACACACGTTTTGATTTGAGTTTCATAATTTACATTTTACATACACAGAAAGATTGTTAAACGTTTAAAAAGTGTTCAATGTTTCAAGTAATTTGTGAAAATAAAATACAAAAATATGAGTGTAATTATGTGCCATCATTTAGCGTAACATATATATTAATGTAAAGAATATACTTATTCTAACCTGAATGAATTAGATCTATAATAGACTGTCTTTTAACTCGTCCACCATCTGGTATTTGGTTTTCCACAGATTTCACCTTAAGGGCCCTATCTTGCACCCAGCGCAATTGACTTTGTACACTGACGCATGTGTCATTCCTATTTTGCACCCGCGCAAAGCGCGCTTTTCCCTCCACAGAAGCACGTCGCTAAACTAGTGAATGAACTTGCGCTCCCTGGGCGGTTCAGCGCAAAAAAGGAGGCGTGTTCCGGCGCAAACAATCCCTGGTGCTATTTTGCTGTTTCATTAAACAATTGCGCCACTGACCAGAAAAAAACAAGTCTAAAGTCAGTGGCGCGTTGATCATTATGCTATTTTAAGGGCGCATGCTTGACCATAATGTATAGCGTGCACAACGCGCATAGACTTTGCTCATGTAATCTACACAGATGCAACAGTTATTTTTGCAAATCATAAATTGTTACACTAAAAAAATATTAACACATGAGATGACGGAAATCATTGTGGTGTGCCACGAAGATGTGAAAAAATAGGCATAAATCTAGCTTACAAATTATTCAGGCTAATTGTAGTAATTAAGGATCAGACCTGTTTGAGGTCATATATGTATATAAGGACATCTGACAAATTGGTTTGTCCGTCCAGAACCAGGAAAAAAAATCGATGAAACAATTGTGGCTATTTCCTCCCATGCCTGTTTAACCGACGCTATTTTGGGTGGGTTTCTCCCATCCCCATACAACACAACTTGTCTGTCTTTCACTGCTCTTACAAGAACATCAGTCTCCTCGGCTGTGAACCGCTCCTGGCGTGCGCCTGGTAAATACGTCATAATAATAGCAATCCATAATGGAACTTGCGCACCTGCTTTTAAAGGGAATGTTGGATGACGCTCTGATTGGTTTATTTCACGTTACGCCCAAACCACACCTATGAATAATGAAGCTACTTCAGACCAACCCACTTTAGATTTGCGCCGGGCGCAAGAGCCATTTATCCCCCTGGGAAAATAGCAACAGCGCCGAGACCCGCCCACAAACTTACTTGCGCTTCGCGCTTTGACACTTGCGTTTCAGATCGTTAAAATAGGGCCCTAAGTCATTCTTGTTGTTTCCTGGTGTGTTTCTGTGCTGCTCCATGGAAAGGTCTGAGACACTAAAGACTGGTTTTTAAGCATTAAAGGAATCGTTCTGTCTATATACTGGTTGGTTTCTTCTGTGGGATGCGGCAGGAGGCTCTGTTCTAAAGCCATACAACAGATTTGTGTGAAAAACAAACCCAAACATAATTTGAAAATCACATCTGTACACGTTCACGTATATAAGACGCATAATGGTTTGATTATCAAATGTTCATTTCTTGCTGAACTCTTCTCTGAAATAGCACGAGAATCGAATGTGTTTGTGACACGCATCCCAGTTTGAGTCTCTGTTGGTTTGGGTCTTTGTCCAGCCATCGAAAACCAAATTCCTGTGGCCCTTTAGAAAAGCTTCTAAGTTTGTTGTGGGCATATTTGTGGGACATTATGAGGCAGAATTGTGTGCATAGTGGGAATAAAGCATGTTATCTAGCAGAAATCACTCCTGTCCTCTGCACAGCTGGGTACCGACACACATCCAGCGCTTCAATAAAGGAGACGCTCCTCATCTCTCTGCGTTCACACACACACACACACACACACACACATACTCTGCTCACCTGCGGCGTGTGTGTGCTGCTTCTCTCAGGCCTCCAGCACATGCTGACAGGTAATCAGGCCAGTTGAAGAAGCGCATCATGCATAATCTCACAGACACACACACACACACACACACACACACACACAGGGGCCGTCATTACCTAAGCGGAAGGTGCAGCGGCCCGTCATTATTACATTGCCTTCATTTGTTATTCTTTGTATCGCTATTCATCTGCAAACCGAAGGCAATCTACACACACAGTGAGCAAAACACCTCAGAACGTCCCACAATACAAGCACAGATAACTACAACAGCAACAATCACACAAATACATAAATATATTGTGTTTTGCATATTCTGCTCTGATATGCAAAGACAAAAAAAAAAAAAAAAATCTAAAATGTATAAATATTAGTGCTGTCAAATGATTAATCGCATTCAAAAGAAATGTTTTGTTTACGTAATGTGTATATTTGTCATGTAATGTATAAATACACAAACATGCATGAATATATATTTAAGAAAAATATGTTTGCTTATATATGAAATAAATAATATATATATTAATATATAAATTATATTTGAATTTATATACACAAATGTCAATATTTGTAAAATATATAATGTATGTTTGTGCATTTATAGATAGATAATAAATATACACACATATTTTGTACATATGTTATTAATAACATATTATAATATATAGTACATAGTGTATTATATATAAAATTTCCATTTTATTTTTTTTTTATAAATGTTGAATAATCATAAATAATTTTGATCTAATTAAAATATAAATTTTTATATGGTCAGTTAAGGTTTTTTTTTTTTTTACTATCTAGGGAGCAGATATGCAAACAGGCTTGTGTTTTATTGTCTACATACACAGAATGTGCTTATCTGTCCCTTACAAATAAACAAAGTCGAGCATCTTGATGAAATCGGGACCATGTATTACGTATTATTCAACTAACAATTACAGAAAATGATGAAAAAACTAATTTTATACATTATTTCACTCACCTGCATTCTTCATAACTTGTAACTGTGATTGTAATTACATTATTTATAAACTGTAGTCAGCATCATAATGTAGATTAGATATATTAGTTAATGTAGTCTGACTACTTTGTGATTACTTTTAGATTAACAGACATCAGAGAACAGTAAACATACAAATACTTTGTAAAATATTGAATTCTTGGGGGTCATATTATGGAATCAAATATAATTATTATATATAATTCACAAAATTAAAACTAACTTTAAAACACATTCAAATGCAAAAATCATTTACAAAGACAAAGTCCAAAAGACATCACTGCAGCACTGGAGACGATACATGTGAATGACAAACACACTGTGAGAGATAGGCGCCATCAGGCAGTCAGTTCTGCCCTACAGCTCCAAGTGCAGCATCGTGTGTATGTGTGTGTGTGTGTGTGTGTGGGGTGAGAACAGCTCATCTAGTCGCTGGTCACAACTGAGACTTCAGTGTGAAAATCTTCTGTGCGTGTGTGTTCAGCATCTCAGCTCAGGTGTAAACAAACTCAAGTGTGTGTTTGCTGGGTGACAGACATACACAGAAAATACACTCCAGATATGAGTACTGTAATTGTGAGTACACCATTGAGTGAAAGCAAAGACATGTCCAGTAATACTGAGTTCATATCCCGCAATCCTGAGGTCACATTTCACAATTCCGAGTTCATATCCTGTAATTTTGAAATTCATATCCTGCAATTCTATATTCATATTTTGCAATTCTGAGTATATGTCTCTCAATTTTTAGTTCATATCCTGCAATCCTGAGTTCATCTCACTATTCCAGGTTCACATCCGGCAATTCTGAGTTTACATCCCACAATTTCAAGTTCATCCCACAATTTATTTCATATCCCATAATACAGAGTTTATATCCCGCAAATTTGAATTCATATCCCACAATCCTGAGTTAATTTCACAATTCTGAGTTCACATCTCACAATTACAACTTCATATCTCACAAATTTTAGTCTATATCCTACAATTTTTAATTCATATCATGAGTTCATGAGTTCATCTCCCAATCTTGGGTTCATATCCCACAATCCTGAGTTCATCTCCCAATCTTGGGTTCATATCCCACAATCCTGAGTTCATCTCCCAATCTTGGGTTCATATCCCACAATCCTGAGTTCATCTCACTATTCCAGGTTCACATCCGGCAATTCTGGATAAAAAATCCCGAGACTAGAACCCACAACCCTTCGATTGGGAGTCCAACCCTCTAAACCATTAGGCCACGACTTCCCCGACACAATCTTGTTCCCCGACACATATCCCACAATCCTGAGTTCATCTAAAAAATCAGGTTTCACATCTCGCAATTCCGATTTCATGTCTCACGATTTTGAATTCATATCCCTTGATCCAAATATCATATTTCGCAAATCCAAGTTCATACCCTTCTATTCTGAGTTCATGTCTCACAGTTCCTAGGTCATATCTCGCAATTCAGAACTGCAAGAAAAGTCAGTCGCCTTTTTTTAGTTGTTTATTCCATGGCAGAAAGAGGCTTCTATACTATATGTTACTTGACTCCGGTCTAGTTGTCGGAGTACAGTAACGCTGTATAATGTCTCCGTGTGTGAGTTAGTGAGGTCCTGCTCTTCATGGCGTCTCCTCAGTGTCTGCCAGACTCTTAATTGATGCGAGAAGCTTCTTCCTCTCTCACATCCCTCCCCTCATCTCTCCGTGGGACTGTTATTGCTCTATAAGAGACACTTACACTTTATTATGGGATAATTACAGCACATTAGCCATTGTTTGGAATTTAAATGGGACTCTAAAATGCCACTTAAGTCATCGACTCCGTAACGCCACATCATGGTCCTGCAGGGCTTTAATTATGACACACGTTCAGATGCCGACATGCCACTCCAAATAAATGAGCACAATTAATTGTGGGCACTGTCGTTTATCCATCCCTCGCTGAACGCTGCTGATTTATTCTCAAATTAACGGCTGTCTGTGCCTGCAGCAGGAAGGAGAGAGATTCCAGATCATGTCAGCTCATTCCCGAGATTCCCACACACACACACACACACACACACACACACACACACACACACACACACACACACCTGAACCCACAGCACAAACACTCATCATGAGCCACTTCATCTTCCGCTGGGATTTTACTGTCTGACACACACAGAATGAAAGAAAACAATGACATCTGACTGAAAAACTATCATTCCACCCCAAAAACAAACAACAACAAGAAAACTATAAAGAAATTATAATTCTATTCACATTGCAGCAAATTAATCAAGGCTTAAAATAGGAATAAATCAAATATTAAGGGAATATGTGTGGAAATCAGGGTTATTATCGTCAACTAAAACTTAAAAAAAATAATTCCATTAGAAATGTTCATTACTTGAAATAAAACAAAAAATGTATCACATTTCTGAATTAAAATATAAACAAAATATTTTTTCAAAAACAAAAAAAATTTCACAGGCAGATATAAAAAAATATTTTACTTTAAAACTTCTGGTTTTATTCAGTGTGTTGCTTGACACTTTCTTGTAATTATTTGTGACATTTACAAGCAATTTCTGAGTTAAAACTGTTTTAATAATTTAATAGTTAACCTAATAATTAACATATATATTTTTTACAATATTTATATTTTTTTTCAGTATATTAAGATAACTAAAATAAATAAATAGATTTTAACACATTTAATACATACTATACCTAGACATTAAAAAACTAATTAAAAATCTATTTAAATATTATTTAATATACAGATTTTAATGTATTTAATAATACTATACAGCCATTAAAAAACAAACTAATTAAAATGACAAACACACAACAAAGTGACCAAAATCTTAACTAAAATAAAACGTGAACAGAAAATAAACAAATAGAATCCTATTCAAAATATTAAATACACTTAAAAAAATAGGTTTCACAATTAAAAAAAAAAAATTTCACATTTATTTCAATGGGTTACTTTAAGTAGAAAGACTGAAATATTATTTTCTTGTTTTTTTTTTACAACTTAAAAAACCTATATATTTTTTAAAGACCCAAAACTAATAGTATAACAATGATACTAAAATAACGCTGTCATAAATGTTTAAAACATCAATAAATGTGCTTAATGTCATAATGCTAAAAATAGGTTCTTAAAAAAAAGTTCTTAAGTCTTTCTTGTGATTTTAGGCTTTGATTTGACTCCACACACGCTGTTTTAACGCTCACATTAATCCACTGATTAGCAGCAGCTCTTTCAGTCTGTCATATTACGCCGAGATCTATCTTTAAATACACGTTCCTGAATAATCCTCGGACTGAAAACACATTATTCCTCTGAAGACGACGGGCCAGAACGACTCGATCGATCATCTCCACCCACAGTGCACACACACACACTTACAGACAATAAGAGCAGCCCAAAGAGATGCATTTTCCTACACCACATTTTTATTGGGATTAGACGTTTTTAGAAAATCATTTGTAAAGATCCGTCCATTTAAAAAAACATTTCTGTGTTTTGTCAGGCAGAATGAAGGTGCAACGTGAAGAAGAGGCTCAAAGTGTTTATCAATATCAGTTTGTTCACAATCACTCGAGATGAGAGCCGAGCAAAACAAACTCCAGTCTTCACACACACACACACACTACTGTACGTTCACAAACAGCTGTGATCATCAGAGAAGAGACGGCTCAGAACGGAAATCACAGTCTGAAAACATTTAGCATCTTTAGTCTGTTAGACACATTTGTTCTTCACTCGAGATGGAAGATATAGATGTTAGTCGAGTCCTGAATGTTATAAAAGGATCACACACATGAGGAATAAATCATCCGCGGAAGGGAAACTCACTTCTAATGTCACTTAAGACTCGTTTTAAGACTTAGATCCAGGAAATGATTAATAATGTAGTGACTGGTCTTGAAGCTAAAGAAAAGAAGAAATGCTGTGTTAATGGTCGGTGAATCCAGGCATGGGGAAGGGACGAGCGAAAGCCTCCACGCGGCGACGCAGATCAGCGATACGAGACGCCGTCTCCACGTCCTCCAGCAGGAAACTCTTGAAATCTGACAGCTTTTCTGAACAGAAACAGAGAAATAGACCAGAGAAGCACACAGAACAACATTAAAGCTGCAATAATGTTTGTTTTTTCTGGGATTTTATTATTTAAAATACTTGTCAGTCATCACATGAAATCCAATAATAGCAACACTGCTGATATGATATAAACAGATCTGTAATCACGACCCCTGCGTGTGTGTGTGTGTGAGAGTTTGTGTGTGTGTGTGTGTGTGCGTGTGAGAAAGAGTGTGTGTGTGTGTGTGTCTGCGCAGAAGCACACGGTCACAGCAGATCTCGGAGTGTGTACTCACTGGTCTTCTTCTTGACGTCCAGAGCGATCTCGATGCCCTGATCGAAGAAATCCACCACCTGCTGGAAGTCAGCCTCCTTGAACTGACGAGACGTGAGAGCAGGGGATCCTGGGAAACCAGCGGAGCACAGTTTGAGTGAGTGTGTGTGAGTGTGTGTGTGAGAGTGTGAGAGAGTCTGTGTGTGTGTGTGTGTGTGTGTGTGTGAGAAAGAGAGAGAGAGAGAGAGAGTGTGTGAGTGAGTGTGAGTGTGTGTGTGAGAGAAAGTGGGAGTGTCTGTGTGTGTGTGTGTGTGCATGTGTGTGAGAGAGAGAGAGAGTGTGAGTGTCGGTGTGTGTGTGTGTGTGTGTGTGTGCGAGAGAGTCTATGTGTGTAAGTGTGAGCATGCGTGCGAGTGTGTGTGTGTGTGTGAGTGAGTGTGTCTGAGTGTGTATGTGTGTGCTTGCGTGCGTGCGAGTGCGTGTGAGTGCGTGTGTGTGAGTGTGTATGTGTGTGCATGCGAGTGCGTGTGTCTGAGTGTGTATGTGTGTGCGTGCGTGTTTGTGAGTGTGAGTACGTGTGTGTGTGTCTGTGAGTACGTGTGTGTGTGTCTGTGAGTACGTGTGTGTGTGTCTGTGAGTCTGTGTGTGTGTGTGTGTGTGTGCTCCTCACCGAGTCTCAGGCCGCCGGGGGTCAGTGCGCTCTTGTCTCCAGGACACGTGTTCTTGTTGGCTGTGATGGACACCAGCTCTAGAACCCGCTCCGCACGCGCTCCGTCCATCCCCTGAGGTCTCAGATCCACCAGAACCAGATGATTATCAGTTCCTCCTGAACAAACACACACACACACACACCTTCAGAGTCTGCCTTCGATCATCACCAACAACCGTTCACTCGACTGCCACATCATACAGAACAAGCCCTGAACTCACAGTTTACATTTTGCCATTCTAAATTTATATCTCACTTAAATCTCAGACTTTTTTCTTGCACTTCTCACAATTTCCTCTTGATCCAGGTGAGACGGAGTCATAAACTGATCTGCAGACGGATAATAACATGTGCGTCGATATGAAGCGTGTGCAGACGCTCAATTAATTTCTGCACGTCATTCCTGCCTGAAGGGCTGTTTGCACCAAAGCAACATTAATATAGTACAACAATAATATCCAGCACACAAAACATCATTAAAAGTGTTTCAGTGTGATAAAATCCTCAAGACTTCAGGCGGAGAGCGCAGCGGCAGACAAACATTCGTTCTGCTGCGCTTTTCTTCAATAAAAGTGATTTGGATTCACCTCGAACCGGATGATGGGACACGAGAGAGAGCCTTTCTGCACAACCATAATGAGGAAATTAGCAGAAGAAAAAACATTTGCTCAGCTCTTAAGATAACCGAGTGTGAATAATAAACATCTCAAACAATTATTAAACTGAGGAAAAGATGGAATAAATGAATGCTGGAAGAATCGAGCAACTCTGACATCTTTTTAAATCACTCTGTGAGTGTGAAATAACTTTTTATCTGACCAATTAAGACTTCGGCAATTAAAATTTTATATTCATTTAAATGCATCTATGTGTGCTTTTCTCCTTATGGATAAATTAAGACACTAAAGATCATCTCTGAAACTCAACGCTGCACTCCTTCATCGTCTTCGACACAAAACCGCTTCTGCATCACATATTTTACACTAGATATCAAAGTAGAGACGGAATAGTTCAGTGAACACAAACAGGCTTAATTCAAGACTTTACTAAAAACCTAGTAAAGAAAATGTAAGGAACAAATTAAAGGGAAAACAATGCTAGTAAAAGTGCAAAATGAGTTGACTTTGAAACACTTCAACTTCCAACAGATCTGCATTTCTTTTTTATTTATTTGACTGAAGATTCTGAAATTAAGATACATTTACTGGAAAAACAAAATTACTTAAAGGGATACTTCACCCCAAAAAAGAAAAAAAAAAGAAAATTACCCCATGATTGACCCTCAAGCTATGCTAGGTGTATATGACTTTCTTATTAGATAAAAAAAATGTCCTGGCTCCTCCAAGCTTTATAATGGCAGTGAATGGGTGTTATTATTCAATAGTCCAAAAGAAGTCCAATAAAGCGCATCCATCCATCATAAAAAGTGCCTCACACGGCTCCAGGGGTGAATAAAGGCCTCCTGAAGCAAATCAATACATTTGTGTAAGAAAAATATCTGTATTTAAAACTAAACAAAAACTTAATGTTATAGATTCTAAAGGTTTTTATAATAAAACAATATGAAAAGTCGTCTAAAAGTTACGCCTACTAGTGATTTTTGGTAATTTTGGGCACTATCCATGGTTTAACCATGGTATTTTTTTTCGTAAAACGATGGTTATACAAAAGTAGTCAATATGATAAAAACATGGTTACTACACTTTTACTATAGTAAAACTAAGGTTAATTTTTTGTAAGTAAAAACAATCAATTATTAATGAAAACAACTATTATAAATCAACACTTAATTTAATTGCTTACATTTTTATAATGCATTATCTTCATGTTGATCCACCAGTTCACATTTATAACTCAACTCTACATGTTTGCAACATAAAAACATGGGTTGATTTTGAAATATTAAGGGAATATGTGTGGAAATCAGGGTTATTATCGTCAACTAAAACTTAAAAAAGCGAATTCCATTAGAAATGTTCATTACTTGCACTTTATTGGACTTCTTTTGGACTACTGAAAAATAACACCCATTATAAAGCTTGGAAGAGCCAGGAATTCTTGTTTTCTGAGAAACTGATCAAAATGAAGTGAGTTCATGATTAAAACAAGAACAAATATCCGATAACTGGCTCCGAAAAATAGACTTAATTCAAAAGGAAACAACATTTTCAAATCTCATTAACCGATATTTGTTCTTGTTTTTAAGCATAAGCTAAACTTCATTTTGATCAATTTATGGCTTCACATCTTCATTTGCATCTCCGATAAATGTATCTTGATTTAAGGATGTTTAGATATTTGTGCTGGAAAACAAGACAGAAATACTGAGGAAGGTATTCATGTTTTGCAGTGCTTAATGCCATGATTTTCAGGCGTTCTGCTCTGATTTAAGAGCTTTGATTTACTAAAGGTGAATTAAGAAACCCTGAAAAGCATCGTCTAAATGTTTTTAAAGACTGACCAATAATATGATGGTTCGACACCAACCATGTCAATGTGATCCGGGTTGTATTTTCTTCTGTTTATGTTTTTAAGCCTGTCTGCATGATGATATGATGGATGAGATTTAAAGAAGCTGTTAGTAGAGCTTCATGCGTCTGCAGGTCTTTGCTGCATCAGTGTGTTACTGCTTCACTTCCACACAACTGAACACGGAGTCATTAACAGGAATATTCATTAATACTGCGGAGTATAATCACCTGCTTTTTAGTTAATTAGTTCCGCTAGTTTGTATGGGTTTGAGTCTCACTCCTGCAGCACACACGGATAAAACAAAGGAAAACTAACTTCATCTTCCGGGAGAATCCAGTGACGACGTCGTCTCAGTCCAAGACGAACACGTTCTGCTCACCTGAAGAGAAAACCTACAGCGTGTGAAAACCCACCCGAGACCAGCGTGTAGCCCTTCTTCAGCAGCGCATCGGCCATGGCCTTCGAGTTCTTCAGAACCTGAGCGATGTATTCACGAAACATGGGCGTCGTGGCCTGAAGAGAGAGAATGAAGAACTACCGATTATCGGAAATCATAAACGAGCTCCCAAGTGCACCTGCCATTGTTCAGTAGAAGATGAGAGAGAATAGGAGATGATTGACAGACAGAGAGAAGCTCCAGGACTCTAATGATGCTGCAGGATATAAATTCAGCAAATGAACTGCTAATTGAATCAAAGTAGAGAGTATTAATCAACCGATATATCGGCCGATATTTGGCTTTTTTTTTTTTTTTTATTATCGGCCTCGGCTAATCATGTCAGAAGCATTCAAGGACTTTTATTTTGACTGCTGAGAAACAGAAAGGCAAACACTATAATACTTTCTCATCTTGCATCAGAATTTCATTTTTACAGTTTAAAAAAATACGATTCCCAGTGCGTTCCTAAGTTCGTCTTCCTTTTTATTCATATTTGTAAAAACTGCTTTATTAGTAAGAAATACTATAATAGAATTCAATGGAATAATACTTTATGCAATTTAGTAAGTATTGTGTGAAATAAGTATTCATTTAATTTCAGCACTCATCATGCATGTGCATTTAAATTAAATAGTGTGGTATTATATAAACTAGTTTAATATCTGCCACCCAGCTCTTTATGAAATAAGCATCAGCTTTTAAAATATCCATATCCACTTGTGGAAAGATTAATAATCTGGAAGTGAAAGCAAAGCTGTACCTGTTTGAGAGCCACAGCGACGCCGGCGATGGCGTGATTGTGAGGGCCGCCTTGAAGCGAAGGGAACACAGAGAAGTTGACCTTCTCCTCCAGGTCATACATGACCTCTTTGCCCTTCTTATCCAGCGAGCGCACGCCCTTCCGGTAGAAGATAAGCCCCGCCCTGAAGGGAGGAGCCAGAGTAGAGGAGGAGGAGCAACGGTTAATAACAGAGTGTACTGTGCACAATATAATCTACATGCATGCAACATCCAGATCATCAATGCAATGTGCTAAAACTTAACAAAAACGTTAATATTTTTTGTGGAAACTGTGATACATTTTATTTTTCAGGATTCACAGCTGAATAGAAAGTTCATAAGAACAGCATTTATTTGAAATAGAAATGGTCTGTAACATTGTAAATGTCTTTACTGTCACTTTTAATCGATTAATGCATACTTAATGACTAAAGGTATTAACTTCTGTCCCAGAATGAATGGTTTGTGCACCACACACAGGCTTTGAGAGAGTGATCTCAGTCACTGCTGGAGCTGTACCTGGATCCTCGCAGTGATTTGTGTGTGGTTGTGGTGACGAGGTCGGCGTGTGTGAACGGCGAGGGGATGGCTTTGCCTGCCACCAGTCCGCTGATGTGAGCCATGTCCGCCAGCATGTATGCGTTCAGCTCGGTGCACAGCTGCCCGGAGACAGAGAGCAGAGTAAGAGCTCAGAGAGGATTATGAAAGCGCTCGCAGCAAACATCACAATCAAAGCGATCCGTTATCGGCCCATCGGAGACTGACCTGATGAGATCCGAGCGCTTCTCCGGGGAACGAGCCCCAGAGACTGCAGCGCTTCACTAACACTTCTGAGCGTGACGCGACGCTCTCGGGGAAAGATAATCTCCAGCTGATCACACACTGATAATCTACACCGATACACTTAATCTGTCGTGGAGTGTGTGTGTGTGTGTAAGAGTGTGCGTGCGTGTGTGTGTATATGAGTGTTTAACTGAGTGTAAGTGTGCGCAAGTTTCTGTGTGTGTGCGCATACATGTGATTGTTTCTGTGTGTGTGTGTGTTTCTGTACGTGTGCGTTTCTGTGTGCGTGTGTGTGTTTCTGTGTGTGTGTGTGTGTGCGTGTGCGCGTGTGTGTTTCTGTGTGTACTGTACTGTGAGCAGAAAGCGTCAGGATCAGTGGATGTGTTTGTCGTCTCCGAGGCATCAGACTTGAGCAGTTAAACACAAATGTGTCAGAGACAGACGAGTGTGTGTGAATAAAGAGAGCAGTCGAGACGGCAAAAATAAACTCGGTTTAGTATTTATATCTTAATGTATGTTTGCACTCTTTTCATTTTGCGTAATTTTAAATGTACATTTTTCTTTATTTTCTTTTTTCTAATCTAATTTAGTTTATTTTAGATGAACTATAAATGTTCTTGGTGGACTGGGAGTCTTCTTAACACTGTTGTAGATTAAGCTCTTTTATTTAAATAGGATCTTTCTTTCCTTGATATAATATAATAACACTTCCTCCAGTGAAAAGTGCATCTGCTGTTGTCTCTCACAGATTAGTTTAGATCTGTTTAAACGCTGCTTGATCTGTGCAGATTTCTCTCCTGATTCAG
>NC_039273.1:584458-594458 GCF_003368295.1 Carassius auratus
GCTTGCTCTGAAAAGAGTTGTTTTTGACAGTGTTTTTTACACTACCATTGAAAAATTTTAACCAAACAATGTTACATACTTTTTATTAAGACCCAAAAGAAACATATCAACTTGTGGAAAATGTGCATGGGAAAACACTTGAACAATCTGAATAAAACACGTCGGACGAACATCTGAAAAACAGTTGAAGCTGCTCAGAAAGCCATTTCTACAGAACTGAAGTAGCTGCTAATTAAAGGCCTTCACTAAATCAGATTTACTCAGTCATCACACCACCGACAAACACAAAAGATGTATTTGTTACGTATTCAGAAGCACGTTCAGCTCATTCCAGCAAATGCATGAAAGCACGTGAACCACAGCCATAATGAGAGACACGGCCCGATGAACCACACTAACACCTTAAAATACTACCGTATCAGACAGAAGTACTATGGTAAACTTTTGTAAAAAAGCCAGTTATTAGTTTAAAAACATGCCATCAAAAGTCAAAACAGCAACTCGGTGTCTGATTGCAAAAGAAAAACTTTGCACTGAAACACTGTAACAGGACAGAAAAGATGAACGCATTCAGATGCAAAACACTTTGATTTCATAATTCCGACTTGTGTCTTGCAGATCTGAGAAAATTGCTCAGAATTATGACTTTTTTTCTCTCTCAGGGTTAAGATTTTACATCTTGCAATTCTGTTTTTCTTCTTGCATCTTGGAATACAACATAAAAAAAGCTAACTGTGACTTTTTAATCTCACAGTTCTGAAACAAAGTAAAAAAAAAAAAAAAGTAAAATCTAAATTGTGAGGGCTTCGATAGATGTAAAAGCACAGATCAAAGCATGCAAGTGTGTAAATAAAGCATTGCATGCACATGTGTTTAAATGATGTGAGTGTTGAAGAGGAATCATGCTGAAACACATCACCAGTGGTTGCATCATCTAACTAGTATGAGCAGACTATCTAACACAGATCTCACCGAGCACTGCTGACATCTCAGAGTTCAGTAACTTGTCCTAAATGCATTCATGCATAACTGACAAAGATGGACTATGAAACTTCTGCTGGATTATTGAACTACAATCTCAAATCACGTCACAGAGGCACTATTAAATGTCAATCAGAAAAGCATGACTTAGAGAGTATAATCAGACAGTGAATGGCGAATAGAGCTCAGACTCAGATCAGACCCACGCCACGTCTATCAGACCCTAAACTCACGCAGCATCTGCATCGACGCGTGACGCTTCGAATGCGTGTTCTGTGTTCTGTTGTGCATGCACGCTGATGGATATTATCACTGTACATCTGTGATTCATTCGCTTCTGCGTCATCGTGCGCTATAAAGCGGTTGTGTGTGTGTGTGTGTGTGTGTGTGTGTGTGTGTGTGTATAAACTCACCCTGATCAGTTGTCTCAATGTCAGTGTTAACATCGTAAAACGACTTCTCCGGTTCCAGCAGGTTTTTACGTTCGCACGCTTTTCGTCCGTCGCCTAAATGACAGCTGCGGACTGACGCTAAGCGCGAGCTCTCACGGGAAATGTAGTCCTGACAGAAGCGGCAGCTGCGCAGTCGCTGTCCTACAAACTGACGTCATGACGCACAACATGGGGACTGAAGTGGTGTTTACATCTAATTTTATGTCATTTAATGCTATTTAGAGTTGAATGCGTTATTTTAGGATTTCTTATTTAGTTTTCTGGTCTTTTCCTGGTGTTTTTAGCGGTGGACACACTGAATTAGTTATATCAGTGTCTCTAGATACTATACGATTATTATTATTTTTTTGTAATGTACTGAATTCGTTTTTATTTATTTTTTTTTCCGTTTGGATTTAATTTTAGTAAAAAATTTAGTAAGTTTGAGAGTTTTTTAATATATCTATATAGTTTTTATTATTTTAATTTAAGTTTTAGTTATTTTAGTACATCAAGTTATAAATAAAAACGAATTACTAAGTACTTTCCAATGTAATTTCATTTATATACTGTATGCGTTCATATATCATTCTACAAAAGTAGGACAAGTTTGACATTATGAGGAGCTATCATAATGATTAACTATGAAATATATCAACACTTTATATCTTTAGTTTTACTACTGGAATTATTTTACACCAAAATAATCTAACAGGAATAATCAGCATTGATTAGAATATAATGCACAACACAAAAACACATACTTACCAGCAATCCAATAATAAACAGTCATCAATTACACTGTAAAAAACATCCACCTATTTCAATTTAAAAGCATAAGTTCGAATTTTAGGTATATTTCATTTGGCTATACAATTAATTTAAACATTAATATTAAAATGACTCTCATATAACTTAAAAAATGAAGTTGGTTAAATTAATTTGAAGAGTTAAAGTAATTAAAAAAAAACATATGATGTACATATTTCACAGTGTAGAAGTGCTTTTTGCTTGTTTAACTCCAGTGATCAGAGTTCAGGCGACCTTAATAAAACAAACTCATCGTGTGAAGAAAATGCACTTTTTGGGGGGATTTTTGGATTTACAGAAGAAGTACAGTGTCAGTATCACATGAAGTGAATTGAAAGAAACTTCTTTGCAGTCTTGAGTCTTTCTTAAAGCAGCTTCGTCAATCATTGGATAATAACAGCAGGTCAGACAGGTTAGATTTAATTATTTATTTGTGATACATTATTTACACACAATTCCCCCCCGTATACTATACACATCATCAAGCAATGCTTTATTCACAGAACTGCTGCGCTCCTCTCATATCTCTGATTCACAGACTGATCGGTGTCCAGAAAATAAAGAAAGACGCTTCCATTTGGTGCTCGACTTGAAAAACAAGAATGACACGTGTCAGCATCTCACCCATATATTCCTCTTTGTGTCTCTTCAAGCTTTATTCAGAGTAAATAGATAAGCCATATCTTTAATTTCATCATATATATAAAGGTAATTCATACGGGGTTGAATAACATTCTATTAAATACATTCATTTGGATCTGTTTATTATTCCCTCTCAGAGTTCCTGCTGGATTTTGCTCAATGTTTTGACCATTAAACCTGGTTTACGACTCAAGAAAGCTTTTGGAGATTCTGCTGATGAATCTACACTCTTCAAAATAAAGCATCTTCATTCGTATTGATGGCTCCTTTAACATCCACAGAAACACTACAGGTTCTTAATAGCGGATAAAGCATCTTAAGATCATTAAAAATGTTCTTCACTGACAGAAAAAAAAGGTTTATTTTAAGATTTGGTTTCCTTAACGCTTCTTTAAGTTTCTCTACGGACATCTTTATTTTAAAGAGTGTAGTTTAAGGGGAAAACTCAACCTTAATGGTTTTACTTCATGAAAATTTTCTAATTTCTGAAATGTATCTTCAAATCAAAACAAATTCATGTTCCTGGTTGATTCATCATTGCATTGTAAAGAAAATAAACATTTGTCATAATATTTACCATTCATCTGTTATATAGACTGTTATGTTGACTTTAACTATCAGTCGAGTTTGTGAAACCCTGATCAGACCGTTAACAGGTTTGTCATTAGCTATCAGTGAAAGATCTGAAGAAACCACGAGCTGGTTTTCGTCTTAGATCCATCAGATCCATTCTGAAAGACATAAGCAGGATCAGTAGAAAAAACTGTCTAACAGTCGACGGACGAAAACGGACAAAAGCAATAAAGAAATCAATATTAAAGTGGTCATCGGATGCCCATATTACACAAGTTCATATAATTCTTTAAGGTCTTAATGAAACGTCTGTAACAAAGTTTGGTTACAATTTCTCAGTGGTAATGTAAAAAACACCTTTTACCTGGTCCAAAACAGCTCTTTACAGGACAAACAGTTTTGTAGCATGTTCCTTTAAATGTTAATGAGCTCTACTGACTCCGCCCATCTCTTCCAGTCACTCTCAATCACATTCATTGTGAAACCTGCTAATTAGCACATTATTAGGAAAGGTGATTTGCAAAGATTCATTAAAAAGCCGTACTCTCACTTCTTCTGAATGTGAAGCTGGATCATGAATGATTTGCGTGAACATTGACACATTTATGTAGATCAGGAGCGCATTCCCTTCAGAAACAAACGTAATCCGCTGCGTCTTCAGTGTGTGTTCATTATTACATCCAAGAACAAAAAACCTTAATCGCTTAGGAGTAGAGATATAACGATTCACTCAACTCACGATTCGATTCACCTTTTTTTTTTTTTATCCAATGAGATTTAAGAGAAATGATGAATTAAATGTGTCCTTATATTATTGCTTGGACAAAATGCTGACCATTTCTTTGTAAAATGTAAAAATAGCACTATAATAATATACTAATATAGCACTTTTGGTTTTAATAGCTATTATTGTCCTCATTTGTAAGTCAATTTGGATAAAAGCATCTGGTAAATGACTAAATGTAATTATAATGTAAATGTAAATAACAAAACTAACCGAAACAGCAGAAGAGCTGAACGAGAAGCAGATCAACTCTCTGCCAGCAGGTGGAGCTTAAAGTGTTTCCTTGGTTACCGCTGTAAACAAAGCAGTGCTGCACTTATGAACAGCAATGATACAGTGTTTCCTTGGTTACCGCTGTAACCAAAGCAGCGCTGCACTTATGAACAGCAGTGATACACTGTTTCCTTGGTTACCGCTGTAAAAACAGCAGCGCTGCACTTATGAACTTTAATATGCATCATACAGAGGCAAGATGGAAAGAAAAAATAACATCTAAACTTTTCTAAAGACAGTAAGTTCCTATCAGACACACATTCATATAAACTCCTCCCCTAATTGAATCGCGATCTGTTTAGCATCTCAACCGAATTGAATCGTCACAAATCTGAATACATTTTCAACTTGTAAAAGTGCATGTAGCATCCGATGACCCCTTTAAGAGCTTAACAAATTAGGGTGGTTCTTTCTATATACAAAGAAAACATAATGCCTCGTGAAGTCCCAGCCGCTTCATCCCAAATACGGATGCTCGCTCTGAAAGTTGTAGTCCGGACAGACCTTCTGCACCAGCTTGTAGTCGAAGCTGAAGAAGGAGATGAAGATGCAGATGACTTTGAAGGGTTTGGCACAGAGCCAAGACGAGTGCGACTGGGTGTTTTCAGTGAAGCAGGTCTGCGATGGATCGTAAAGACAGGGTTTGGGTTTCTTGGAGCGGTCCGTCTTCTCGTACTCCACGCGACAGTTGAAGGCTTTGATGTCTTTGGGGTCGACGGTGGACTGGTGCTGCTGGTGGAACTGGATCTCCGGGTGAAGGGGTTTCTGGAGAACCTCGAACTCGACGATTTTGGACGGAGGAACGATGCTCACCGACACGTTCCCGAGACTGGAGGAGTTGTGGCGGAAGTAGACCGTGAACGTCCCGTTGACGTGGTCCACGATCTTCCCCGTCACCAGCAGACTGAACTTGAGCGTCTTGACGTTGAAGTAGAAGTCGCCCCAGCCGAAGATCTTTTTAGTCTTCATGGAGGTTTTGAGGGAGGGTTTGCGTTTGGGACGGTAGCCTGTGTGGTCCTGGAGCTGAGACTGGTTTCGCACCCATTCGTAGGGGTTCTGGAAGCTGAAGGTGGGTGGTTTGGGCTTTGTGGGCGTGTGGTCCAGCGTGGAGAATATCCTGGAGGTCTGGTGTGGAGGTTTGACGGCTCCTGATGGAGCGGGAACGCCGTATGGAAGGCTCTTGAAAACTGTGCTGGACGCTCCCTGCTCCAGATAATCCAGAGGTTTGCCAACGTGTTTCTCCAAGCCATGCACCTGCAAACACACACACACACACACATGGAAACATCAGAATAAAAAAAAAATTGACATTTGACTTAATGGAACATTTTTATATTTAAATATACAAAATTTATATTTTTTTGTAAAACAAACACAAACATTTGACTTTAAAACAAGGTTGTAAGACCAATAAAGCTTGATTTAATTTTTGGTTAAAAGCATTTAAATGTCTTACCATCTATACCAGTATTTAATTATATTTAAACATTTCAACATTTAGATTTAATTAAACAAATCAAAAAATCTTAATAATAATTAAATAATTAAGGAAATATTTAATTATATTTAAACATTTAAAATGTACATGTAATAATTAAATACTAAAAAAAAATTGTAACGATATCAAACAAAAAGATTTGATTTTGAAATAAGAAATGATAAAGATGATGATTGTAAAACTAGTTTTAGTCAAATAAATAAATATATAAATATAATATTTTAAAACAATAATGATAAATGTTTATTTATTTTAAACTCTATTACAACATTACATTATTATATTGAAACATTTTAATGTTATAATTAAATATAAAAAAAATATAATGATAAACATATTTAATTATTGGATTTAAATATAATAAGTCTTTAAAAAAGGAAAACAAACATTTGACCATGAAATATGACTAAGATGATCACTCTATAAGACTAACTAAAATTCATTTGATTTTAAATAATTAATTTCATATGTATGGCCATGTTTAGAAAATAATCTTACAGACACTGTGTGCAGTATACACTGTTTTCAGCATTTAATAATAAAAAAATAATATTGAAAAAGCTGAAAAGATGATAATTATTTCAAACAGAAGAACAGTATGCTTAAGCTGTGCTGATGTCACATGACCATGTTTAATTCAGCTATTTTACTTTGTGTGTCTTAAATCACTACAATCATAAAATGAGTGGAAAAAGAGTTCCATTTGTCACACTGGGAAATAGGGGTCAGACTGAGTGCAGTGCATTGTGGGATACAGTGTTCAGTTCTGTTGGTTATTTTTCAGTCACCTGTCACACTTTCCTCATGAATAGAATCAAACCATACGCTACAGATTGCTTTTAAATATTTCTCTAAACTACATACACAATATATTATAATGTAATCGTATAAAAAAGCATGAATCAATAATAAATCAGCAGTGCATTGATTCTGTGATGTGTTCAGTCCTGACGGATTCGGTCAGAAACAACGAATAATTAAACACCAAAAACACAATTGGATTTTACACATGTACCATTAGTGAAGAAATGATTATCAATGACTCAAGAAAAGCACATTTACTGCTTCAATCGGGATCAATAACACGCCACACACACGTCACGTCTAGAACATTCTACAGAGATGATTATTCTAGAGCGACGTTCATAATTCATACGCTGTCTCAAGCCCATCTCTCTGGGACATTTCTATTTTTACAGTTCATTTCATGTTGTTGACGCTGCTCTATTTACAGTGAGCTGCAGATCAGTGCTGATGTCACTTCCTGTCTTCAGTCCAGTGAGTGTGAGATATTAATAAAGACGGATTCTGCTGCTCACAGTCTCTGATGCTACTCTGTTCTCTTCAGACACACACCGACACACACACCGACATACACACCGACACACACACCGGGAAACGAGGAAGAACAGGTCAAGAAACCTTCATGTGTGTGCAAACACACACACACACACACACACACTCTTGTAGGGGTTCATTCAGTCTTTATGTTTTTTTTTATCCTCTTACCCAAACTCTAACTTAACATTCTGTATGATTTATAATAAGCTGTTATAAAAAGGGACATTTTTTTAATCTTGCCATTAAACATTTTTTTTCTAATGATACTGAGTTTATATCTGGCAATTTTGAGTATATCTCGCTGAATCTTTTCTTTTTCTTGTAATTGCAAGTTCATATCTCACACTACAGACTCAGAAATAAGAGTTTATATCTTGCAATCCTCAGTTTGTATCTTGCATAATTGCAAAAAAAAAAAAAAAAAAATTGTTCCAAAAAGTCATAGCTACCTTCCATACTTCTCATTTAAAGGTGCATCAAGCTTCACCAGTGACAGCGAACATCTTTGTCTCTTGTGTGTTGTGTAATGAAAGCAGCACATCATGAGTCTGCGTGCACGAGAGGAGATCTGTGAGATAAAGCGGACAGCTTCAGTGATGGGGTCAGAAGAGCAGCGGAGCCCTCACACACCTCTGAACAAACAGCAGACGTCTCGTCTTCAGCACAGCTTCATCTGACTCCCATCAGCATCCGCACACCTCCATCAGTCTCCAGCAGCTCAACACAAGCCTCGCCGCTTCTTACAGCATTCATCAGCGCGGCTGCTTATGTATTCAGTCAGTAAATTAATTTGCTGCGCGTGTCTCAGAGCGATTGATTAAAGCTGTATAAGTGAGGGAATATTGAACACTGACAGTCCAGATTAAAAGAAGAGCTGGAGACGGATGCTATCGACTGGAAGTGTGTTTGAGCAGTCGTTTCTCACTTCAGTGCAGCTGTAATGCAGAGTATTGAGAAATGAAACACCTCCAGTGAGTGAACACAGACACAAACAAGACCTCTTCATCTAACAAAAACTATTATGTTATTAAACCAGTTAACTAAAACTTAATCTAAAACCATAAAAAGTACTTTTGTATTTTACATAAAATAACTGTTAACTGAAATAAAAAAATATATACTGTATACAGTCATGGCCAAAAATAACACCACTCTTGGTAAATATGATCAAAAAAGGCTGTGAAAATTAATCTGCATTGTTAATCATTTTTCATTTAAAAATATTTCACAATAATTTATCCTTTCATAGGATAATGACAATTTAATATGGGGGGGGGGTGGATCTATGTTTTTGATGTTTTTGGATTTATTTCAGCTGAAACATTTCTAATTTTCATTCAGTTTAATTTGAATATTTAAAATAACTAAAACTTAAACTGTAATAAGTTATACACATATAATCTCTTTTTTTCCTTTTTTTTCGAAAAATAAACTTGGATGTTGTTTTGAGATTCACCCCATTATTGAAAAAAGACAGTACTGAGAATATGCACTGATAAAAACAATAAATGTAATAAAATAAATAAAAATACAATTTTATATATATATATATATATATATATATATATATATATATATATATATATATATATATATATATATTTTTTTTTTTAATAAATAAAAAAACTTAATAATGACAAAACAGGCTTCATTCTCGGTCTGTTTTTTATTATTTTAATTTTTTTATTTAGATATTGGGCAGAAATGTTGGATATGCTGTTTTTGAATTGTTGTGAAAAAATAATTTATTACACTAGTGAAAATCAGCTATAATAAAAAAAATCAGCTGATATAAAAAATGAGATGTGTTAGAAAATTAGAATGTATGTAAAAAAAAAGTGATATTATTTTGCAAAAAAATCTTAATTGTGGAAAACGGGCTTTATTCTCTTTCTACAAAATATAAAAACATTTTTTTTTTCTATTTTTTTGCAGATGTGTGACCTGGACCTGCCGTTGTGAGCTGTGCATGGTATTAATAAAAGCTGAATTTCATTCTTGAAGACAAAACACAAAACGAGTTCATATCGCAGACGAGTTGAAGGAAGCTGTTAGCAGCTTTTCAATTGCAGTAGTCTGTAGACAGCAATATCAAATAGAAAGCTGCTGTCAATTACAACAGCTGGCACCGAAATACAGCGTTCCTCCTGATGTATAACACTCTCACGCTTTCCTTCTGCTTCATGCGCCGTCTCTCCACCGAGCAGGAATAATAACCCGTCGAGGCGAAGGCAAGATGGAGTAATCCAGCCAGACGAACTGTGTATACATATGTATGTCTCAGGGAATCTAATATAAAGAAGATCTGATTACGGTGGAGGGAAATGGCTTTATTGGTGCAGCGAGAGCAGAAGGAGAGCCATTAATAATCACTAACTTCATTTGAGACACTATGAGCAGACAGCATCTTAAGAAAGTCTTTATGAGGGGGTGGAAACAGGAAATAAGGCCTCGGATCAAACCCACCACACGCCGCAATTAAGACGACTCTTCATCGCTCACAGACACGCGATCGATGGATGAGTTTTATTTCACGCAATCAATTTGTTTCTATCTCAGACGCTGATGCATTGATTCTCTGTTGCTTCTGTAATCTTAATCACCGTTTCCACAGAAATATTGTGCAGCACGACTGTGATAATAATCAGAAATGCAGATAAAATCATC